>NW_015113286.1:73710-80180 GCF_001443285.1 Poecilia latipinna | reverse complement strand
ACTTTATTTTGTCTTATAGACCAACATTAAATGTACATTTGTGAAGTTGGAGAAACATGGTACATGATTTTCTTTCATTGTTTCATTGTGATTTAGCTGTGATACCAGATAAATAAAATTGACTGCTAAATGTCTTTTTTATAGACAACTGGTAGTAAGAAGGACATTTTGAAAGAAAGCCGTAGGAAGTCTATTTATAGTTTTTCACAAGACATGTGAGGGAAACAGCAAACATGTGACAGAAGAATCCAAAATCAACATTTGTAGCTGAACACTTTGGAGCAAAACTTGATTACACCATTGAGACTGTGAAACATGATGGTCAAGACAATGAAGCTTCCTCAGAGTTGATGGGACGATATGACGCTAAATACAGGGCAATCCTGGACGAAAACCTGTGGGAGGCAGGAAATGTCTTGAGACTTGGGAGAAGGTTCACCTTCTCCACATGTACACACTTATCAGGGAAAAAGCATTTTTATGTGTTTTGGCCCTTCTTTCACATGAAAACAGTTTAATCTCACTAAAACTGGTTATTTATAAAACTTCCTACCAAAGTGGAGATTTGTGAAAACTCCATTATTTGGTTTGCATGTATACATGCGAAAATGGAAATTGAGGTCCCCGCACAATGCAGTCAGCAACAAATAATGCGCCAATATATCCACATACTTGCTTGAAATTGTCTTGCTTTATATTCTATTTAATCTTTATAGACAAAGTTCAACCTATAGATCTGACCACACAAATAAACTTCTTGGCACCATGTTTTATTCCTAACTAGAAGTTGTGATTGCCCTAAAACAATCTGATTGGCTGGGATAGGTTTTAGCGGTGCACTACACTGCCCCCTACGGATTTGGCATGTTCAAAGCGACACTCGGGCGAATTTGTGCAGGTTCATGTGGATGGAAACGTATCTGAAACCGATCCCTTGTATATGATATTTTTTTAAAACGATGTGGGGGAGATATTAATTTTTATAAAGACAGCTGAATTTGTACAAGGTCTAAATATAATTCTCTCTTCTGGATATTCTTGAAGTTTTAAAAAGAAGAGAGAAAAAAAAGACTTCTGACGTAGTGAACAAACCAGTTGGATCCTGTTGGACCAACTAGAGTGAATCAAAGTGAAAAGACAGTAAAAGAATGCACACCCTGTACCAATTATACACAAAATACCTGATGTCACACAATCTTACACTGGCTAAAGAAGCATTAGACTTTATCTGGAGCCTTAAAACATAAAGATGTAGAGATGAGCTTGCCAGGAGGCAGCATGTTTTATGAAAACAGGCCACAACTCAGCAAAGCTCTTGAAGAGATAAAATTGGTGTAATTAAATGAGCCAAGCTGCTGACTCAAACCTACGACTCTAGCAGGGAAAGACAACTCCATGATTGCCAGCATCTTAAAGCTGGACCTGAATCTAAAAGAACTAGAACTGGTTTATTTAAACACGGCGGAGGATAATTAATCACCTTAATAGGAGCTGTTCACTCTGACAGCCATCTGGAATCTGTAATTAGTCAAACGAATGACTTTTTCTTTTTTTTTTAAACCTTAGATAAAGCAGACAATTCGGAAAATGAGTATTTGGGTTCAGACTAAGTCGCCATGTGACTGAGTACTGTCAGGTTTAATACAGCCCGGAAAAAAGCCAGGCAGCTTTAAATCGGTTTTCAATATTAGGATGGGGAATTTAATGTAATTAAATATTAGCTTAATGAAATTCAATGTCCATATTTATTTGAGCCTGAAGATACAGAGGAAAATGCCCTGCGCTGACTGTAAAGTTTTATGAGACAAAAAAGCAAAATGAAATTATATCACTGCGAAGGAGATCGATGTAAAGTTTAAGGAGAAACGCGCTTTAGGAGAAAGTTGGTGGAAGCGTTGCTTTTCCAATCTGATTGGATTTTTTAAAACAAATATTCTCAATTCTCTATCAGTTTTGTTTATTTTTCTTTCTCAATGCTGTCATGGGAATAAAACCATATATATCAAGGATGAATGGTGTCCTTAAATTGGTGAACCTCCATATGTTTGCGCAGTTTGACATTTCGAATATAAATTAGTTTAATGGAAAGGCAAATTTTGAAAAAAATATTAAGTTTTGGCGCAAAGATTAGATTTTTTTTTTTTTTTTGCTTATATAGAAATTGGGTTATATTGCAAAACTGCAATGGAAACACTTGAGTCACATGATTAACAACTGGATGCTGCTGCATGCACAAACCATGAATAAGATGACACCAGGAAGTAATTTTAAAAAAGCATGTTCTTTAATGACTTATCACATGAAAAACTTTATTCACGTGTTATTTTGATTGCATTTTCTTTTTAATGGAAGCACCACAAAGGCAGAATTTTTTTTTTTTTCCGACATTATTAGGTTATCGACAAAGTTTTGCACACATTTGTAATGAGAATGCAGCTTCTGTCCCAGTGACATTTTTTGTGACTTATGGTAAAAAAAAATAAAAATCTTGTTCTTCAAGAGAAAAATGCATTTAAGGCTGGTTTGTTTTGCTCTCACTTGTAAAATTCTTCTTCCACACTCAAGCTATTGAACATTGTCCAACATTCATTTTCATGCAAAATCTCATTTGAGGAAAATATCTTTCATTTTCACCAACTCATCATTCATGTTTTGCTGGAATAAACAAGACTTTCTAAACGCTCGACAAAAAACAAAACAAAAAACAAAACAACTAAATCTTTGTATCCTTGCCAAATATATCTACCTTATCATCAATAGAACAGATTTTGTTCTACATTTGTATTTGACTCCTTTTTTTAAAGGAGAACTTATCAAAAGCAGAAGGAGATTATTCTGTCTTGGTGTGGCAGAGATCCCACAACGCTCCAAAGCATTTAAAGCGAAAGAAATCGAGGGAAAATGGGTATTGGGGAAAGTTTACATTCATGCGAGGCAGTGATGAGAACAGACAGGGTGTTGTCACTGTGAGCAGCTGTAGGTTAGGACCCTACTGCGCCGCTCTGCTGTCGCTCTTCGTGCAGGCCCGCACACACCCAGCTGCACTTGTCAGCCCGGATCAATGTTAACATGGGCAATTTGGGAGCCACGCTGGGGTGTCAGATGAAAATAGCTCGTTCTTTTTATTCATACAGTGAACAGCTTTGATGCTGATTATAAAAGGCAGCACGCAAACTGTCACAAACTATTTTTTGCTCCTCAAACTCGTGAGCTGCACACATATCGGCTGTCGTAGCTGTTGGCATCACTTGGGGTCTGTAAGGTGACTGGGACAAGTTCTGCATGCCCAGACATGAAAAAAAAAATAAATAAATAAAAAATGGCAGATGACGCGCTAACGAGCTTCTGAGTATCTACTGCGGAGAGGCCAGACACAGGAGGAGGACAGCTAGCTTCACTGCAATACCGAAACACAGTCCACATTCTTTACAGTTTGTCAGATACAGTCTCAGCAGGCTATTCTGAGGCTGAGCATTACTGTCTGTTTTCTGACTGTTTCTCTTTTCTCTGTTTTCAGCCTGGTAGCTCAAATAAACCAATTAGAAGGTGCGCTTGCTAATGCTAACTCAACTTAGCTTCAACTGAAAAATAGTTGGAAGGCTAGCTAATTAACATCAAACAACACTGTTACCAATATATCCCTTGCTCATTTTCTAAGCCACGCATAAGTTCAAAACGTTAAACAAGTTACTATGTAACATTAGCTAAAATTAGTGCCAAAGTATGGCGCCTCATTTGCATATCAAAGCAATAATTAGCGATCTTAAACCCACCTTTATCACAAATACAGAGGGGTATCAGTGTTATAATGTCACAGAAATACCACCCGTCAACTCTTCTATGTTCCTAAAGACCCCCTTAGCTGCCCAACAAGGTGCCTGATGTAAAACAGTGAAAGTTCAGTGGTAAACAATTATGCTAGGGAATTTATAACACTCAACATCCTTTGGCCAAAACCGCAATTCAGTCTCTACAGACCTTGGTTGCTATCAGTTGCAAAACTGTTGCTTATCTTTGCCAAATGTGATGCTGTGTAGTATCTCTACTTTGGTCTCATTGGTTTGTTTAGTCTTATTACTTTAAGCATGGTGGAAGAAGGATAATAATATGCAATTGTACTGCAGACTTGGGCATTTTATGCATGTTTATATGTTGTTTGAAACCTGAAAATGTATTGCTGTCATTGTCAGTCCCATCTCAACAAGCATAAAGAGGAGGCAACTTTACATTGAAAAAAACATTGGAGAGCCATTTGTTTAGAAAAGCTACATAAGTTTTTACAATTTTTCAAGTTAATCTTAGTCAGTAGTAAGACTAGTTTTTCCTGTTTTGCTAGTAAATGTTGCTTAACCCTAATTTCTTGAATTCTAAAACTTATGTATGAAGGAATGACTTTTCTGTGATTTATTTCTAAGTGACATTCAGGTTATTTTACTCAGTAATCTAATGTCACAACTACTATTTTCATGTTTTTTTTGTTAGTTTATTGACAATATTTTCACAAAGCCATGTCAAACACAAGAAAAAAAAATCAATTTCATACAATAGCTTCTTTCTTTTTCTTTGTGAATTTAAAAACTTCAAGCATGTTTATACAATACAAACTGTATTATAAAATCACTTAAAGTTACGTTTTAGCTATTTGATCATTTAAATTGGAGGTGCAGATTATCTACTTAAACTTAGTTTCCTTTGCTTTTAGAAAATGTTGCCAAGGTTCTCACTCGGCGTGGCCCCCTGTGGCCCTCCCCCTCATCTTTGCTTTTCAATTTCCCTTCCTGTGCAGCAGGTGCTAAAAGGTTAGCTGGCTGGAAGATTACAGGTGAGTCATACTAGCTGTGCTCTTAGAGCCACACACTGCTGGGCATATTAAAAGAGAAAATATGAACCCTTGACCCCCACTGTGAATGAACTCTGTGACTCTTATGTGTTGTTTGAGGTTATATTTGCTGGCACGATTTCAGTCCACTAGGACAGAACAATATTTTTAAAATAAGAAAAAGTTGTTCTGACTGGTCAACTTTATGACGTATCAAAACCAGTTTGTTATGACGATGGTCGTCTCTCACAGAATGATGAGGCGGACATCTTTAGAGGTCAGCGACTGATCGTCTGTTGAAGCTTAAACTCAAGCTGCATTTCCATTAATCATAGAATTGCGAAAATTATAATTACAAAAATAAATTTGCTTAATGGAAACATGCCATTTTCAATAAAAAAAAACTCATGCTTTTTGATCAAAAGTTTTTGCGCACTTATGACGAGATATTTTTCAGCCATATTGAACTAGATAGAACTGTAATGGAAACATTTTTTTCACATCACAAGATACATGATCAACAGCTGGATGTCACTACTGGTGAAAACCACAAAGAAGACAACAGGAAGTAATGTTCTTCATTGTTGTTTAGTTAGTTTGTTTTTTTCTGGTCATTATGTAGCTGGCTCCATCAGAACTCTCACAGCACCGCACATTTAATAAAAAGCTGGGTGTCAATGGGACGTGTTGAATCCAAAGGTCTTCTGTAAAATCACTGACTACAATTTCCCCAAAACGCCACATTCGAAGCCGCTCCCAAGTATAAAGCTTGTTGCTCCGATGCCTGATGAGCGCTAGCACCGTGACTGACTATGAATATGATCTGTAACTGTTTACGTCAGTCGTCGCCGTGATTTTTAATGACTTATCTAGTGATTTTAATTTAATTTCTTGTACAATGGAAACAGAGCAGCTGTGAAATTGTGTTTTTTTTCGACAGTAGCAGATTATAGACAAAGATTTTGTTCACAGCTGGAGTCGCAGCTAATGATGAAGGAAGGTTTCAACAACAGATGCGGTTGTATAGGAAGGTGTGATGTGAAGCAGTTTGCTAGTCTCACTCATAATTACAGTTGCATATCTCACCAGATTGTTCTGCCGTAATTATCGCTACCTGTAGCTGAGGTGTGATGTCTGGCGTAGGTGTGTGACTTTGACACACACAACACTCACCTACACGGCCACTTCACCGCCCATGCTTGCATAACAAAGATGTGCTGACCACACACAGCACACCTACATCTGATCACTTTAAGAGTTGTGTAACAGGACGGAGAGCTTTAGCTGCAGATTGAAGTTTTTACATTGCCTGAGAATGAAAGCACGGTGATAATTGGATTCCGCTCTGAGAAGTGTTTTGTTGTTTAATTAATGATATGTGAGTGTACTTTGAAATGATACCTTTTTTTTCTTTTCGTTTTGGTTGTATTATGAGAAGCTAAGCTGTTTTTTTTTTTGTTTTTTTTCACCCCAGAGTGATTCACACTAGGCCCATTAACGCTCCGACATGTGGCAGAGATGTCTGACATCTGCCATCTGTGAGAACAAAACACACCGAGAAGTGGCTCGGGTCAAAATGTTGGGTCACAAATGAGTCAGAATGCTTTATAAATCATGCAATATATATACATATATATATATATATATATAT
>NW_015113286.1:36511-70274 GCF_001443285.1 Poecilia latipinna | reverse complement strand
CAAGGTAACGGATCTTTGTGGGAGGACTTTTCAACACCAGTAAGAAAAATAACAATTTAATTCACACGCTTTAGAGTCAGAGGTTATTGAAGGACTTCTGCCGAATTTTCCATATTTCATTCGAATCCCACAGGCCTCCAGTAGGTTTCATTTCTCCCTTGTTTTTATTCAAGAACTTTTTCCAGGAACTGCAGTAGCTTTTTCTGGCTGTAACCTTGCCAGAAGTCATTTTTGGTATATGTAGCATATTTAGAACAACTGCAGATAACATAAATACTTGATTGTGCTATAAAATGGCACCATGTGACTGGAAAATACGTTACTGTCCCTTCATATAAAAATGGAATTCAGTGGAAAAATCTTTGTCTTTACAGTAATAGGACACGTTTTATGAATCAGTTTGTATTTTTCCAAAGATATTTATCTTTTGCTGCCAGGCTTTACAGTTGGAAAACATCGTTGCCATCACCTTATTTCCCC
The DNA here is from genome assembly GCF_001443285.1 of Poecilia latipinna. Taxonomy (NCBI): domain Eukaryota; kingdom Metazoa; phylum Chordata; class Actinopteri; order Cyprinodontiformes; family Poeciliidae; genus Poecilia; species Poecilia latipinna. The sequence goes on along the minus strand of NW_015113286.1, from coordinate 69,794 downwards.
CTCCAAATAGTCAAAGCTGAGTAGATCACTCCATAAAGCTCATTTTACTGTCAATGATATAAGAAGATTGCATTAAACCTAAATCTATCATGGGGTATGAAAGAAAATTACATGTATGACATAAGAAAATGAACAAATGAGGATCTTTTCTGTGAATTATTGCCCAAACTGAACATTTCAAAGGTACAGACTGTGACTTTTCTGGACCATCTTCCATGTGAACGACATCCGGCGATCGTCGACTTATCGTGTGAAACACAATCTGTCAGAGTCACCGTGCGTCGACCCAAAGCGGCTCAGTGATTAGCGATCCAGTTCTTGGGTTAATTCTCTAAATCCTTTGAAGATTCCCTCAAGTGTCAAACCAGATACTTGACAGTCTTGCCAGTTTCCCCTGGAGGGAGGGAAGAGAACAGAGTTATGTTCTCTGAATACGAATCATATTCACCTCCGTTGGTTTGTTCATGTTCGGCCTCATTTGCATCAGCAGAACATGACTGCTAACGCCAGCGCTGCTATTGATTTTGCAATAAAACTGCTAACTTGTTTCTCTGCTGTTTGGGTCAGACAGAAAGGTAGCTGCCCACGATCAATCATTATGAAAAACCTTCTAGACATTCACAATCATTTGTGGCCCACATAGAAATTATTCATATTCTGAGAATAATGTTTAAAGTCTGTTCTGGATGTTTATTATTTGCCAATTACTTTATTATTGAGTTGAAAATTTGTAAGACAGAAAAGTAAAATATTAAACGTGAGCACACAGGAGTTATAGTCAATCTGATGGAATAATATTGACAAATTGGATTTTGAATACTTATATTTGTTACCATGTTATCAGAAATCATATTTGTTTCTAAATGGACTGAACTTATATAGCACTTTTCCAATAATTTTGACCAGTCAAAGCACTTTTCACTAGAGTCACATTCACCCACATATTCATACACTGATCAGTAGGCAATTTGGGGTTAAGTGCCTTGCCCAAGAGCACATTGACATGTGGCAGGAGGAAGCTGGAATTGAACCTACAACCTTCCAATCACAAGACAACTACTCTACCCACGCAGCCAGTCACCCCAATATCTGCCAGCAGTTTTCTTGCTGCTGTTCACTTTTTCACAAATGTATTTCACTGAAATTAAATTTCCATGGTAAAATAAGTGTTTTTGTTTTTTGATAGGTTAGTTAGTAGGTTAAATCAAGCCAAAATTATAAGAAATGTTACCCTACCAATGTTACCCTCCCATGTTGAAGACGACTGATGACTGGGGTTCCTCATCAGGTGTCCTTTATTAGAGCAGTAATAACTGGCTCAGTCAAAATCAGAAGTGGAAAAACACTTGTTGTTATTACTACCATGATAATGCCTCACCAATCGCATCTGTTGAAACCTGTCTGATAAAAAAAATACCTAAAATGAGGTCTAGCAATCACAATGTAGCCCAATGTGCTTAATGTGTGTTAAATGGACCAACTGATGCAAGACACAACAAAGGAGACACCACTGCAACCTTTAGTTGTATTAAAGAGATTGGTGTTTACACAATAAGATGGTATCTTACTATCAGTTAATTATGGTTGACTGTACTGACGCTCTGCCTTCTAGGTGCCAGTAGATCGAACATCCTGGACCCAGACTCCTTTCTCCATTCATTGACCTGTTTTATACAGCTTTTATATTCTATGGTACACAATATAGAAACACAAACACTTTAAGTAGCTGAGAGGTAAAAAGGTCAGCAGTGGTTTTTCTGGAGCAGTCTAAAGAAATTGCTTTGCCGTTGTTGTGACGTCAGCTGAGGTGCAGCTGCGCCAAAGTAGCAGCTGTTGATAAAAAGTGAGATAAGTTCTTGTCTGCGTCTCCTAAAGTCAATGAAGGAGCGAGTTTGTTCGGAGATTCCAGTACGTTTCCCGTCATTTCAGTCTGTTCAATGAAATTAGATTTGGAATTGCAAGAGTACAGCGGCAGCACTTTATTCTCACCATGATTTTTACTCTGCAGATGTAAGGGCCCAAACCTCCATGACTCAGTCAGAGAGTAGGTTCCCATGCAAAGCCTAGGAGGGAGGTGTGTGTGTGTGTGTGTGTGTGTGTGTGTGTTTGTGTGTGCATAGGGAAGGCCAGACTCAGAAGAGTACAACTCCAAAACTCAGAAAGTAGGTAGATTACAGTGCCATCCCATCTGGTGGCATAGCCTCAGGCAGCCCAAGAGGAAGGTCGGAAAGTTATTAGCGACAGATATAAAGGACCAATGAGTGAGCTAAGGGTGATTCCAATTAATAAAGTGAATCTCATCTAGTGGTTTCCATGGTGATTGATTTAGTAGTCCTTTTAGCAAACTGAAGAGACTAAAGATAAGGTGGATGGTACTAATATGAGTATTTTATAACAACAAGTGAATGCTTAGTGTATCATGTGACATTGTGAGGAATTGGCCATTATTGGTTTAAGGGAAAAATGAAAAGAACCCAGACAGCAGCTCAGGACACGCTTGTTGTACGAGTCAATGACTTTTTTCTTTTTTTGTCCACACACACGGAGTAGCTGCTTTAAAAATCCTCACGTCTGTCTCCTGATTCTCAGCAGCCACTTGGTACCTTTTGAGGAACAGGTTTTGATGTGCGTTTGTAAAACTCTCCGTGTCGCTTCATTAACAGCCCGGCGCGTACAAAGCCCCGTCGCCACGCTCTTTGAGGTTACCACCTGTTTGCTCGCTCAGTCTCGTGTTCTCATGGAAACCAATATGGCGAAGAGCTAGCGCGCTCAGACACTCAATGGCCTCTTTGTTTTCACTCCGATCTGTGATTGTCTGTGGATGGTTCATGTCCATCGCTGCTCCACTGTTTTCACTACCGCTTGCTTTATTGACTGCCAAATTGCTCACCAGTCTTTTCCTCACCCAGTTCCTGTCTAGGGCGGAAAAGTTTGAAGTGATCCTGAGCTTTTCAAAGCAACGATGTCACAGTGGAACAGACTTCTAATGGTACCAGAAATGTTCTGGATCAACTATAAGTCACAGTAGCTTCAATGGATAACACAAAAAGTATAAATGCTTTCTTTTTCTCTGTGTTTCCTTCTTTTTCTGCCCATTGAATGCCACACTCTGTTTCAATTCTGTTCTATTAGTTTATTCATACAGAGTCAATTCGCAACAAATCTCATCTCAAGGTACTTTAAAAGACAAACAGGTCATTCTCGTCCAGTTGCTTCAAATCTAATTTCCCTCGTTGTATTCCAGTTTCATAAAGTTCAATTCAGTCCAATTGTCCCACATTACAGCGAAAATTCAGCTAATCATATAATGCCAGTTTGTGGAACATTTTCAGTGGAAGACCAGCCAATAACTGTGGAGCAATCGTTCATTTTAAGCAGGCCTGTGACAGAAATCGCTCCCGTCTAATTGAAGGAAACCTTCAGAAAAGACATGGTTCAGTATGAACAGCCATCGGCAGTGACTGACTTTGGATTGAGAGGACAAGAAGGAGTTACAAAAATACAGAATCAGGCAAAGAGTACTTGCTATTGTCTGTAGAAAGACAATAGCAGTCATGGCTCCACTTTGAAGGCTTTGAATTAACGAGTTCAGCACAGCACACATGAACATGCGTGATCTGGATTCAGTTCATCCGAGGACTCTTGATTACCTTCATCTACTTCAGTCTTTAAGACAATGATTCAAGAATCAATGGAAGCACTCTTGAGGACTAGAAAGCATAATATCAGGGTTTTGCTGGAAGGAGAGCAGAAAACCAAGACACAGTAATATGAAAAATATCTACTTATAATTTATTGTTTTTCTCTTTCAACCAAAAACTGGATGACAAAAATCTTCAGTCTGGTGTTTTGGTCCCAACTGGCCATTTTTCAAAGGATGACTTTGTTTACAGAGACTTCATAATTAATTTTATTTAGGGTTTTTTTTCTGTTGTTTTGTTTGTTTATCTTGGATATTTAAAATGTCTTCCAGCTCCAGTGTTAAATATTCATAAGAATTTAAAGTTTATTGATCTTTAAGAATGAGTGTATTATTACACCATTACTATTACCATTACATTACTTTAAAATAGTCTCAAAACACACAATATTATCATTTATCACAATAACATCTGGGACTATTTATCATTCAGAAAAATTAATAATCCTGACAGGCTTTTATCCCAGTGGCATTTTACAGTAAAGGTGTCCCCAAAGTAATATCATATGGATGGATGGATATGTAAACTCCTCAGAAGGGCTAAATAAACTGAGCTTTAAGTCATTTAATGCCTTCAGAAGTTTGTAGAAGTCTACAAACTTCTGTAATATTAATCAAAATTGACCCCAAAAATTTTCCAAAATACTTTTAGTTTCTTTTTGGCACATTTATTTCATAACAGGCTCTTCACTGTTAAAGTCCCTCCTTGGTGGTGAAGATCGTGATGGAGCAGAATTATCACTGTGGCTCTTTGCCTGCTAGATTTGACCTAGATAAATGACTTCCATCTTCCTTTTTAATCAGAAATCTCTCAACATCCTTTTACCTGCATCATATTTATGTGTCTTCATGCAACTGCATCCTGACCCACATCAAAGGATTCAACCATGTTTGTTTGTTTTTTGACTGCGACTGAGGTCAGGTCAATTTCCGTCACACTCTTTGCACACTCCAGTCTTCACTTCCTCTCACACAAGCTGATTTTTGCCACAACTCTCCCTGCAGATTTAATCTCGCCTCAAAATCGAGGAGAAAGTCGGGGTGGGAAAAAAAACCCCATAACTGTAGCGTGTCCCAAGATTTAGAGAATAATTAACCTGAAATTACCTGTGTTGGTCCTCTCTCGCTCCAGCAGGCTATCCCTGAACAACATAAACAAATTACTTTAATCTCGGTGAGACAGTTTTATTTTTGTTTTAGAGCTTGACAAATGGTGAAACATCTGAATTACAATAAATGTTAAACATGGGCAAGAAAACTAACAGTGAAATGATTCTGTTGCTCCTAATAAGCTTGACTGTCCTTGCTATGCTAATATACTCCATGCTAGGTTAACGTGCTTTAAGCTAAGTTAATGTACTCCATGCTAGGCTAATGTACTTCATGCTAGGCTAATGTACTTCATGCTAGGCTAATGTACTTTAATCTAAGTTAATGTACTCCATGCTATCTAGATAATTTGATTATATATGAGTAGATAATGTGACATATTTCCTTTTTCTGACAGTTTATTTACACAATTGATCAAAAATACGGGACTATTCAGATGAATACATTGATAATTAATTACCTGGGTGCAAAATGGTTTATTGTATGATTACAGAATAGAAGTAGGAGGAGAAGAAATTATGTGTAAGATTAATTTGGCCCCGAGTAGCTGAAAACTTACACTGGGGATCAACTGCAGTGACATGTTAACATTCAACTTATCTTCTCAAAACAGCCAAACAATCTGCGTTGATAATCTTCAGGTGTCATGACAACAGACTAATAACTGAATGAATATTTCCTCTCTTTGCCCTCATCCGTCCTGACCTGCTTCATCCTTTTCTCTTTCTTGCTCTCGCTGCTGCTGCTCTTCATCTCCCGTTTTCAACCCTCCCACCAGTTCCTGCCTCATTAGCTCTAAAAAAAAATCATTACACCCATCTCGCAGATCAAAGGGGAAATGGCTAGCAACACTTAAATAATTTATGCACTCAGAGAGCCTCTGTTTTCACTTCGCTGCGGCTCAGATAAGCCTCACCTCGTTTTGTTTGTATGTGTTTTTTTTTTGTTTCTCATTTCTCCATTTTCCTTTTCGGTTCCACCGCGTCTGCTCCTGCTTCTCTTTCTTCGCCGTTTCTTTTAAAACGGAACGGGATCACTAGGTGGCAGCATAGTTACACATGCAACAGCAGAGCAAGAGCCCCCGCACACACGTAATGACCCGCACTAATTGTATCACGGAGGGGCCGGAAATAGCTAAAGACGGAGCTCAGCCCTGCGACTGGCTTTGTTCCAGATTAATGAAGAGCAGGGATAACTGCTGGCCCCATCCGTCTTTTCATTTATCTCCCCCTCTTTTCCTAATTATCTGATCAATATGGACTGGGTCAAATCCAGATCAATTGAGATAATGTTGCTTTAACCCATTAAGGGTCCTTTATGACCTCTGAAAGGGTAGGGCGGGGGAGATGCGCCGCCTGTTGACCCTCAGAGTCTCACAGTTCAGCAGGAGAGCCGTCTTTAAAATAATTAATTTCTGCTTTAAAGGGGGAAGTGGTCCGTTTGAAATCTCAAGACAACAAGTGTGGACAGGAAAGTTTTTGTTTTTGGGGGAAAAAACAAAAACTTTGGTTTGGATTTTTGAAATATATGCAGATTACTTTGCAGCCTTCTGACCAGCAGCATCTTTGAAGAGGACACATCTTTTTCTTCATTTTATGGTTTTATCCGGGCGTCACTTGGGAACAGAATGTCGGGGAAAATGTTTGAACGTATTTTGCCGTTCGTTTTGGGGGAGTGAAAAGAGGCCAGAATCAATACATCACACAAAACGTCTGAATGAAAGGGTGAGTTTATGGAAGCATGTGGGACGATAAATTAGGGATTCTATTCATAAATATGAAAACGGCTGAGAACTTTGCCAACTAAAAAAATAAGAGTAATATTTTTTTCCTACTTTCTATCGCAAATATTGTTGTACACTTGAAATAAGACAAAACTAGTGCACAAATAACTTTTCATTAAGATATTGGAGTTTGTTTTAAGTGAATAATTCTTGTATATTGATAGAAAAGTTCTAGTTCCTCTGGCAGATTATTTCACTTAGAACAAGGCATTTTTTCTCCCATGTTATAAGTGAAATAATCTACCAGTGGAACTTTTTGTTAATTATTGACTGCTAAATCTTACTGTAAAGTTACCTGCAAGCTAGTTTTGTCTTATTCCAGGTGTTTAGAGATGTTTACATTAGAAACTAGACAATCCTATTTGGTGAGATTTTGTGTTTTTGCAGTGCAGATGTTAAAAATAAAAGATTTTTACTAAGTTACCATCGTCACACTTGTTGGAGCCCCGTCCACTGATGCACCGTGGATCTCTTTTCTCTCCCATAAGATGTTTCCAATGCTGAAACCGTACAGAGAAAGAAATCCATGACATTTTTTAGAGAAGAAAAAAAAGGTTGTGTTTGTTATCGATACTAATAAGTTAGAAAAGGTGAAGCGACCGGCCCATTCGTTGTCCCTGACCTTCCTATGTTCCTCCACAGTCTCACTGGAGTCGTCCAGACTCAGACATTTTCTCTCTCTTGCTCTGTCTCTCTTTTTGCTCTGTTCTCTGCCACTCTCCTCACAGGAACTTCAGAAGAGAAATGATCCACAGCGTCACAGATCTTCCACCGTACTCACCTACTCACCAGGAGGCGTGCTGAACTTTCCTGCTAATCAATTCTTCTTTTCCCACCAGACGCAGAGAGTCAAGCGGTGTCCACTTTGCTGCGATGAGCTTTAAAGATTGACTTGGTTGTCTTTCCGTTCTTTCACTCTTTTTCAGCCTTTATTAATTAATATTATTCAAGCGCACAGCTATTTTCTTGTATTTTCCCAACTTTAGAAGATCAGCATAAATTAGTCGTCTTGCGCGTTTTCTCTCGTCTTATATTTTGAAGTGTTTGGTTTTAAATTTGCAAGGTGACTATAAATTTAAGAATGGAGCTTTCAAGATTTTTTAATATTGTCACCTTCCTAGAATCAATAATTTTGGCAATAAAGAGGTTGTGATTTAAAAAAAAAAAAAAAGAATTTCCTCCAAAATCACTTTTGGCAAAAACAAACAAACAAACAAACAAACAAAAAAAGACATTTTAAGAAAGTGACGACATGATAACATAATTCCACTCCACTCCACTCCATGTGAGCTAAATGTTCATTATACAGAGTACAGTCTCATATTCATTCCTAAAAATGACATAGATGTAGCTGTAATTACTTAAATGTCATGAAATGATGAACTTTTGAAATTTGTTAACTTACGTAGCATTAGAGTTAACTGGAAATAATGGTGTTAATGGTGTGTCCACATTACAAATCATTAAAGCCGCAGCATGTAAATTTTATAAAAAATATATATATTTTACATGTTTGTTGAAAAGGTCCCTACGTTGTCACAGTTTAATATGAGCCAGATAACCTGTGAAAAGATCGGACTCCTCTGCCTTCTCCCATTGCTAACCAGAACCAACCAATCAAAGCCAGGAGGCGGAGCTTAGTGCTGTCAATCACAATATTGTGTGGCTGCTGCTGGTGTTTCTTCCTCTCATCCCCTGTGGCTAGTTAGCATGACCACCAGTGACGGCAGATAAACAGCTTTCCTTTAACAATAAGTTGTTCCTCCGCCGTTAGCACATTTAACACGTTGATTGTCAGCGCTAAGACCCTCCTCCTGGCTCTGATTGGTTGTTTTTGCTTGAGAGTGGTTGATGTCTTCTGGCAGCTCAGGGAAGAAGTGGAGGACATCAATCTTTTCACAGGTTATATGTCTCATGACATGGCAACAGTTTAACAATTTTTTTTTTTAAATCCATATTTATTAAAGCCACATACTGGAATTTTAAAGGAACTAATATTTCTTGTGCAGATAATTTAATAAGGCTATTCCCCGATTATTACATTGGATACATTATGACAGAATAAATAAATATTCTGGCATTCTAGTAGTGAAGGATTAACACAGGGTGTGTGTGGCACGATAGGTTTGTGTTTGCATGATGATTATGGCAGCGCGGTAATTTGCCCTTGGTTTGATATGAAACACAGAGACACTAATTATCTCTCAGTTCTAAGTTTCTTTCATTGCTCGGCTCCGGTTTCTGCTCACGCTGTGCAACAGTTGGATGAGGAAGAGAGGAAATTTGACAGCCTGCGCAGAGCTCCCAGGGAGAGCATGAAGTAAGTACGTGTGTCTGTGTGTGTGTGCGCGCGCATGTGTGGGTGTGTGTGACAGAGAGAGACAGGCATATCTTTATTGCTTTGTCTTTATTTCCTGAACAATTTTTTACACCATGGAGACATTAGCCCGGATTTATCTAAATCATTTCAAAGCACCTTTTCAAGGGGAGAAACGCCAACAGTGAAATATTCATTATAAACTCTGTAATCTTTACCAAAGAGACACACATTGTGATGTCACAGCTGCGAAATCCAACAATATCTATTGGGGTTGTTGTGGTAGACAAACTAGGACATCACAGTGAAGCAGAATTAAAACTATTTGTAATTTTCCTCTATTTCGTGAATAAAAAGCTAAAAACTAACAGTGTGCATCACCTTGAACACATTGTCCCCACACAGAACTCTTGTCTCCACAGATGCTGGTCAGAATTGATTTGAAGATAGATTAAATACAGGGAACGGTGTGCTGGAGTGGGGATGAATCCACAATGCAGGAGGACATGGCGATGGAAGACTGCAGACTTCTGGTCCAGATTAGAGGATGTCCATGTGTTATAATTAAGTTAAAGTCCAGATCTAAATCTAACAGATAATATGAGGCAATATTTGAAATTGATGTTCCAGGGTTTGTGTGGCTCAAATTTAAGACCTTTTAAGACCTTTTTTAAGACTATTATGAGCAAAATTGAAGACCTGTATCACGACATGAAAAGGTGACAAAAACTGAAATTTCTGGGTTTCCTTTCATTTCTGGGTGTCCTTTGCAGTGGGTCTTGGCAGCAGCTTTGGGATTCTCACATGGAATGTGGCTAGAAAGGTAGCTGGCTAGCTACAGAGCCATATGCTGTCGGGAAAAGAGCCAGAAGCTAACTGCTAATGACCTTTTTTGTTTGCTTTGAATGCCATATCCTAGCTGCTAATAAGCCATACACTAGGTGTCAATGGCTTGTTTTTGTGTTAGTTAGCAAATAAAGCCATTCATAGTTAGCTACCTACCTGCCTTCTGATTATTTTTGATAAATCTAAGAGAACCATTTGCTAGATGCTAATGACTTGTTTGTTTGCTGGCTAACTAGCATGTATTAGCAACTTGTTACTGGTAGTTTTAACCGCCTTGAGTCACAGAACGCAGTGAGTGAAGATATCTAACTTTTGCCTGATAGAAAAGTCCAGCGAAAAAAATCCTGCATAGATTATATAAGATTAAATAGTTCTGCCATGACAAAATGTAAGACTTGTGAGTATTAAGGCTAATTTATTTTTCTTTAATAAATGTAAGACAATTTAAGGCCTTCTGATTCTTTTTGATAAATCTAAGGTGCGCCAAACACCCTGTGTTCAAACAGGGTGCCTCAGTTCAGCCTCAGTGTGTTTTTAAGACTTGCAGCTGTATGACTGCATGGAAAGATGCCTTTTGAGATGCACAACACACTTTTCCTTGTTCTCTTCACAATTATGCACTGCTTTATCTGTCACATAAAATCCCAATAGAATACAAATGAGATTCGTGGTTGCAAAATGAAAAAATATGCAAAAGTATGCAAGGCATTAGTATTATAAGTTTTACATTTCAAGGAGAATATAGAGCGGGTTTGGGGCTCTTTTTTCCCCACATACATCAGATGATGCATCAAACTCAATTCTTCTGTTTTAGAGAATTTATCAATAAGAAGAAATTCATCGTAACATGTCTTCTTTGTTAATGCTCTTGTTCATTTTCCTCCCTCTCTTATCTCTTTCTTTTTTTTCTCTCTCTCTCTCACTGTTGTCAAGGGCAACCGGAGGAAACGGATGATCACAATAACACCATCACCTGATTATTATCAAGGGGGAATCATCAGGTGCGAATGGAATGCTTTTAGTACGCACTTACCTACCTTTCCTATGCTGTATGTAAGGATATAACTAAGTAGAGTAACCTCATTAATTTTGGAGAGTTTAAAAAAAAAAAAAGAATCACTATTGCTCATAAAAGGGACACACATCACGCGCGCGCGCGCGCGCACATACAGAGCGTAAATCAAGTGGTTGTTGGCAGGCTCACGGCTAATTCCCCATGAATATTTAATCAACAGTAAACAAATTACTATTGCAGTGAGTGGTGCCAGTATGATTGCCGTGTTGCTACATGTGTTTGTGGCGGCCTGTGTCCTTGCGTTAGCGCGAGCCTCATTAATGCAGACGCATCTCTCTCTCGGAGCTCGAGCTCTTTATTAAACTGTGCGCCCTAAAAAAACGCAGCTTTGTTCAGCCGAGCTCTAACTTCGCCTCCGATCGGCTGACGACTCGAGAAACGAGATGGAAGCAAAGTGCCGACTGACGGAGCGCGGAAAAGCGGGTTTTGGGAAACGTGTCTGGACAGCGTCTGGAGCACAGGCAGATGTGTTGCTGCCTGCGAGAGGAATGTCGCGCTGGCTATAGGTCGAAGGTAGCTGCAGGGTCTCCTTGAACAGTGTGCATCCCCTCACTGAGAGCACTTCAACTTTTTTTTATTTTATTTTTTTTATTTATTTATTATTTTATTTTATTTTATTTGGCATATTGTCACATGTTAGGGTTTTTATGTAAAAGACCATCACAAAACAGTGTAAGGATTAAAATAAATGTTTTAAGAAAAATTTCCACAAATACTAACACTACCCTTTTTATCCTGGTGCTCCTACATATAATTCAGTGCAGAAATCACCTAAGTATAATCTGTTGAGAATAACTAATTCTGTGTTTTCCTTCTCTTTTGGCTAGTTGCACCATCACGAGCCATCACTAGCTAAAGCTAAATTACATGTTAGGAAACACCCTCAAAGCTAAAGTTAGAGAATATGACACACTAGGGAACACCCTCTATAGGACGTAGCTTAGATAGAGGCTTACAAGTAGAATTACAAACTGTTGCTTGATGCCATTTTGTCCTGCTAGCCCTCAAGGATAGCATGAGCTATGGACCAGCTGTGTCTTGGTATTAATAAATGGAATTCATGAATTCAACTCACTGACTCTTCTTCAACCTCATACATCAAGAACTTAGCATTGAGAAAGGATAATTCTCTACAAATCCCATAGTAAATAATCAGATAATCAAATAATCAGCCAACAGAGAAACATTGTGGAAAAATGGTAGTGGCAGCAACATGCTTTGGTGATGCTTTACTTCAGCATGGACAAGGGGATACAAAGGAAACATTTGTAGTTAAAGGGGCAGTATTACGTGTTTTCCAGCCACATAGTACCACTTAATGGCACAATCAAATAATATTTACCTTCAGTTGTTATAAAATGTTCTATATGTGTATATGACTTAAAAGAAATTTGACTTTGTAGTTTAATGTCTTGAAATTGGGTCCCGTCTCTTTAAAAATGGTTCTTTCTGAAACTCCACCTTCAGGAAGTCATCACTACAGTACACCTCTGTTATCCCTTTAACAAAGTTTTTACCAGCGTTTCACTGAGAAGTGGCTCATATAATGAGCTGAGCAGATGCATGGCTCCATTGGGTGTTTGCTAATTGCTGCTGGCTAGTCTGAAGGAGCTGGGTGAGGGAGTCGTGGGAGAAGGGTGTTCCGTATGGTGAAAGTTTGGAAACTTGGAAAGTGCAGCTCTGAGGAGGAGGTGGTGCTCGGTCCCCCCAAATGTTTTGCACGGCTGAATGGTTGCCACGGGAGATGAAAGGTCTGCGCCTATTCGAAGCAGACTCAAAGGCCACTTTTTACGGTCACATAAATGTGCTCAGTGTCGCACAATAAAACCTTCCAAAATCGCCTATTTGCAGAACTTGATCACTTTGGGATTACTTAGAGGCATCAGATTAAAGAAATACATCTGAAAACCACTTGCTTCAAGTATTTCTTTGAAAAATATTCAGAAAACTATGACTCTTTTTCATCCACGTGACCACTGTGCTTCTTTTTGTGCTCATAACCTTCTCATTTTTGAGACATGAAATTTAAAAATGTATGTATTCTTTAATAAATAATATTATTGGCCTTTTCTGCCACAAATGTACTATAAAGTTAAGTATTTTTTAGATTCATTCAATAATGACAACAATAACATGACCCTGTGAGAACTTCAAACCGTAAAAAAAATAAATAAATAAAAAATAAAGTTGCATAAATCAAAACTAAATTTGTTTGGACCTGTCAATGCATTCCCAAATGTCAAGCAGAAATACAGCAGTTAGCAAAACACTCTCACCCCCAAAAATATTACATGCACCTCTGCTGAACTCCATGGCATTGGACTATAAATCAGTCATGACAATCTGAAAGTGCTTTAAAGGAAACTGAGCTCTCAACATACACAATTTATTTTGCACCCAGAGCTCATTTATTAGGACTGAAAGCAACAAAAAGCTGTTAAATCGGCCCAAGGGAAGATTGTTTTTTCCATCAATAAGCCACACAGCTAAGTCAGTTAATTCAAGTGTCAATGAGTTCATTGATTTATTTAATTGTGGATATAAATCTTTTATGCAATGATCCACTGTTGCGATCTACGACAGTGGTGGTTCTTGAATGAATGGTGCCCTTGGCAGTTTCCTCCTTCAGATGACCCCTTACCCTCAATAAACCACTCAGACCAGCTAACCTGATAAAACCCATTCTACAGAAGTAGGTAAAAACCACAAAAATTGTATTAAAAATCTCTCTCAGAGGTAAAATAATCCAATTTGGATGTAAGATCTTTAACCTGATGGGATCAAATTTTGTCCAGATTCTATGACACACCAATATGGTTCTTTAACTTAGTCAAATTTAATATGTCATTTTAATAAGAGTCTTACCACTTGTCTGCTCATCTGTCCATCCACTTATCCAGTATTGGGTTGTGGGGATAACAGGTCCAAGAGGGAAACCCAGAAATACCCAGAAGGATATATAATCCATATATGGTGTGTGGTTATTCCCCAGGGTATCCACCCAAATGGACAGGTGCAGAAAACCCAGGGACCCAGTAGGCATCCTGATGGCCACTGGGTCCCACCACAGTAGACCCCTTTTAACTCGGAGGAGTAGCTGCTCTGCCATTTCCCCTTGGAAGATGAAACTCTCCACCCTATCCAGCCACACCACAAAGGAAGCTAATTTGTATCGCTTTTAACCAGGGATCTTGCTCTTTCGGTCGTGGTCCATATCTTATGACCGTAGCTTAGAGTTGGAATGTTTGCCAACCATAAATCAAGGGCTTCCCTTCCTGATGTGTCAGGTCTTTTTTCACAACAATGGAAAAAAGCCTGACTGGAGACTAAGCCCTCTGTCCAACTCCGGCTCCATCTTACCATCATTCAGGATAACACACTAAGATACTTAGGATGCATTCACACCAGCCCTATTTAGTTCACTTTAATCAAACTCCAGTTTTAGTGCCTAGAAAGTCTGGTTCGTTTGGGGAATTAAGAATGAGGGATTGAATTCTGATGTGGACCAAAAAAGTGAACCCTGGTCTGCCTACAAGGGTCGTAGTTTGGTTGAAGTGAACCCTATCGCAGTTTGAATGCATGTGTGCAAAGCAGCTCTGGGCATTCTGGGTAAACACGACCAAAACAAACTTATCTCTAGTGGTAGAGGGAGTCATGGTCCTTTCTCGAAGAAAAGTCCTACCACTTCTAAAATCTAATGCTGGTCCAATTTTCTTTATATTTTGCCAAGGAGGAAGAGAGGATGTATGCTCACATCAGCTTCAATGGTTCTCATGTTTTTTCCTCGATGCAGCGCCACCACAGGTGAGGGGGACCAACAGGTATTTGAAAGGGTCTGGATTATTTTACACAGTGCGGTGTGAAAGCGAACCGCACCTGCTGAAAATGTAACAAATGTTTCAATTTTGGTCTCCAATCAAACCAAGTCTACTGGATAGTCAGGCGTGAAAACACCTTTAAAATCTTACACTTGAGTCAAGAACCGTGGGCATGACAAAAGCTGCATCACTCCTGTATGGCCACGGTGGCTGACACTCTCCCTCACCCTTGGATAGCATGTTAAAATCTGACAAACCTGTGCTTCATAAGAGCTATTTTGTGCCACAAGAATTTTTGCCTTTGCATCATAATTTGTAAAATATATATTTTAAAAAAAGTAAAAGTAGTTGTTAAACAGTAAACAACATACCTGCCACATTACATCTGACTTAGGCAATATGGAGCTACTGGTTGACCTTTGATTACCTAATGTTTGCATCACAAACCATCACTAGCACAAACATTTGACAACTAACCTTTTTTTAATCAATTTGAAGAACTTGGAAGGCAGACAAAATGAACCTCCACCCCAGTGTATTTAACCAGCTTTCCTGAAGAAAAAATACCCCAACAGCATGATGCTGCCATCACCACAGAACTGGGTAAAGAGAAAAGAGGTGGAGAGATGTGTACATATAACAACACACATTGAACACGTAAAAAATCATGTTTTTTCTATAAACTTAACAATTATTTATTGTGTTGGTCTATCAATAAGAAACCCCATAAAATACAATGAACTTTGTTGTGACGCGACACAAGAAGGAAAAGCTCATCGAGTGTATACAGACACAGTACGGTATTTTGCGGGCTGTTTGGGTCCTCGCGCTCTACCTCTGTCTTGCACGCGCCTATCGTGTCTGCGTGCTCGCGTGGTTTGCTCTCCGTTTAACCTCGGTACAGCGTTCCGAGGCGACTCGACACGGCCGCTTTCACATCTCTCTCTCTCTTTCTCGCTCTTCCTCTCTCTCTTCTTCTCTTTCGCTCTCTCTTTCTATCTCCCGCCTCCCTCCCTCCCTGCTTCTCTCCCTCCTCTTCCTACCTGATTCAGAGCCGCTCCGACGCTATGCGTATGACCGCGTCTCTCTCTGCAAGGCGAGCACCACCAGAGAGAGCCGCACGCTCCTGCTGACCGCCGGCCGCGAGCACTACTCCCAACGCCGGCTGACGAGGCACCCAGGCCGGGCAACGGGGGCAGGAGAGACACCGCTGAGTGCAGTCCGGAGGTAAGCGGCAGCCTCGTTTTTTCTTTCTGTCTTAATTCTGCTGTTATCGGCGCGGAGGGACTATGTTTGTGCGGAGGGGGTGGCCGCACACAGGTCGCTTATGAATGCTTTCGCTCTTATGACAGCTGAGCCAGCTGAAGCGAATGTACCCAGGAGTTAAATAAGTGTCGGATGTGAGCTTATTGACGGAATGAATGATGAAGCGCCTGTTGTACATTCGTTGCTGTCTATTATTGTTAATAAATGTGTAAAATACATGTCTCTGTATAAAACAAACCACTGTCCGCTCTCTCGCGTTTTTGCCTTCATTCGCATTTGTTCACACATACTACATGTAGGAAATGTGCTTTCAGGTCTTGAGTGGTCAGGTCCGGTGTCACCGGGGGCGGGGGGGTGAGGTGAGATGCAGACAGGTCCTTTTGAAGAACGTGGCCACATCGTAATCAAGGAAACCCACGCGCGACTTGCACGCACGCACCCACGCAACAAGCCGACATACTTAATTTATAATTTCTGCATTTTACCGAAAAGAAAAAGGGAAATAAAAAAAATAAAAAAACTACCCACGCTGTTTAAATTTAAGTGTCCAAGCGCGTGCAAAATGCTCCGAAGCACGCGGAGTCCCCCGTTATCTCATCGGCCTCGGTTTCGCGTTGCTGTATCCTCCTGCAATATTGCCTAAGGTGATGTTAATCATCATTATCCCGTTTACTGTCGTCAGCCGCGGTACTTCCATCACTATCAGCCTGCACAAACTGCCCCGCCACCTTAAAGCCGCTCTGCGTCGACGGTTGTTTTTAAAAATATACCCAGTGATTTTTCCACACAAAGTCAGACAGAATAAAGAGGAACCGAGAAAAAGAAGTGAATATGCCTGATAGAGTGCAAAAGCAGAGGGTCATAGCGTTTAAAGCTATAATACACACACAGACAGAACAGATTGCTGTTTGTGTGTGCCCAACTTTGAGAACCTTAGAGCACTCAGTTGCTTTTAGGAAAAAAATAAAAAAAATAAAACAGAGCTGTTTTCTTCTAATCAATAATTCATCCCTCCATCTTTTTCCAGAGTCGGACCTGCGTAGGGAGGGATCTGCTAAAGGACAACCCTGAAGCCTTCTGTCCCTAGCTTTCACCTCTCCAAACTCCCTCTCTTCCCCCCCCCCCCCCCCCCCTCCCTCCTCTTTTTTTAGAACTTCTCACAGCCGTCTACGTCTTCCTGTCCTCTCACCTGTTCTACTTCCTGCTAACTGGCCATGGCATCCAAGCTGAACCCCAACGTCCTGTATGTGGCGGAGCCTGGAGAGTCCCTGGGATCACCCCAAGCTGATTCTGAAAGGACTCATATTGTGAGTGTTTACTTTTGTTTTTAGGCTTCGTGTAAAGATTTGATTGCTGTATTTTCTAGATCGGTCAAATGTTCTTTTCCACCACTTTTGTGTTTTAAAATAACCAGGTAAAGGCTAGCAACCTTCATGTTGCATTGACACTACTAGAAGAATTAGACATATATGTTAGTATATATATATATATATATATATATATATATATATATATATATATATATATATATATATATATATATATATACACATATTAGTGACAATTGGTATCAGAAGGTGTGTAGCGTTGCACCTGCCCCTCCCCTACCTGTTGCTCTGGACTGCCAGTTACTCCCACACTTTTATTTCACTTACATGAAAGACATATTCTACGGACATAAGATGGACATAATGGCATAAAAACTAAAGAAACTAAAACTGCAGCTCGCAACCTGTGAGTAACATCCCAGAGCTACTCATCGCATTGTTCTTTAAAGAGCAGTTTGACAAAAAGAGATGAATTTGGTGTAACAAGCGTCTTTGATTGTAAATTAATACTGATTTTTTATGCAGTGTTTGCCTTAGTTTACAGATTGAAACAACAAAATGTAATGAATACCAACAAAAACCTAATCGTTTGTTTTATTTTAGCAACAGAAAGATTTGTTGTTGCCCTACTTATTTTAAATAAAAGTAATAATAGCATGTTGTGCATTTTTATTTACATCCTTGCGTAATTACTTTGAGATAGAGAAGCTATGAGTTTTACTCAGGATTATCATATCGTGACAACCACGTGAGAATACACCGGTGCTCAGTTTTGGACAAGCGTTGTTCCCCGACAGGAAACCGAATAAATCAGTCACAATACGTGAACCTTACCGGAACCTAAATGAGTTACCAACTCTTACAAAGGTTGAAAGATACAAGTGTTACATGTGGTGGTTCTCACACAATCTCATTCAACATGCACAGCTAAATTTATAAGCATCATCAAATGCTCGCAATTTTTTTTTACTGCAAGTTCAAAGGTTGAAGTTTTCCAGTGGCGTTATCTGTTGCTCAACCCCAGAGAAATATGACTCACCTATTTTTTTTCTTTTTTCTTTTTTTTTTATATGTCTAAATATAAGTCGCTGTTGCCTCTCGACACCCAGGATGTGATGAAATCTGTAAATAACCACAATAAAAACATGTAGCTGAAGATAAAAAGCAACAACAAGGTTATTTGACATCGTCAAAAAAAAAAAAGAAAGAAAAAAAATCCACCTCTGAGGTTAAAATGAAGTTAGTTTTACAGGACACAGTGATGTTACATGCATATGAGGGAACGTTGGGGACAAAAAGTACGAAAAGCTTCATATTTCATTTGAGTTGCATGTTGGCCTGTCACAATACATTTTGCTGGATGATGAATTGTCCCAGAATTTATTGTGAAAAACGATAATATTGTTGTTTTGAGACCATTTTCAAGTAATTTAAAGGTGATTGCATAATAATAACAACGCAAGAAGACATTCTGACATTCAGTAAATTTAAGCTTTTATGAACATTTAACACTGGAACTGGAAGACATTTTAAATATCCAAAATAAACAAACAGAAACAACAAATAAAATGTATTATGAAGTCTCTGTAAACAAAATTATCCTGGCTAGTTCAGACCAAAGCACCAGACTGAAGACTTTTGTCATCCAGGTTTTGGTAGAAAGAGAGATAAAAACAATGCAATGGAAATCATTTAATCATGCGATTAATTGATTTATTGCTTATTGGGCCAGGTCTAGTCACACCTATAGATTTGTTTAAAACATTAAGTTTCATATGTTCACTGCATTTAGCTTTAGTATACCTTTTTCACTCCAAGAACAAAACCTTGCATAACCTTGTTTAGTCAGCTGGCTGAAAGACATCTTCAGCACTTTTCCACTGTTAACAAGAAGGACAAAAAAACCCGTCATGCTTGAAAATAGTCAGTTATGAAAACCACAGACAGTCATGAGGTGAAGACTAAAGAATCATCATTTGATCCGTTTTATGAGGTTTTAAAACGGCCACAAACAGCATGCAGACCAGCTGACCGCCACACTTGCAATTCTGCACAAAGATCAGGTTGGTTAAAATTAAAATGCTATTTTTGTAGTAGTGGAAATAATTGTAACTTTTCTGTTTAAAACAAAACAAAGCAAACAATTAGATGCTATTGTAATTTTTTTGCCTACCTTGAAACTAGTATTTCTAGTCAAGGTTATCACACCATGAGAAGCTCACTGCAGGCCAGATCCACTGGAAGCCAAACTAGAGTTATCTCCCATAACCGCTGCCACTTTCCAGGGAAAGTGTGTGCTGTGCTACGACTAAATGAAAGGACACTGAACTCTACACTGTGGCGTACAGACTGTGGTAGACCACAGTTTCTCATAAATTGGTCCTCGGTGCTAATTATCCGTTTAAATATATGCCACTGGGCTGCTAAAATAGGCTCTGCATTACAGTTCTGTAGGAAGGAGCGGCTGGTTTGTAGCAGCTGAGTTTAGTTTCAGTACTCCCACTACCACTGATCTGACTGAATGAAAGCCTTTCTCAGTACATACAGAAGTAAATTGATAGAGGATTTTAGGGAGAAAACACCTTTAATGATTAGTTTCTATGTATTAGCCTGGTAAATTTATGCATAACATCAAGTACCACAACTGCTTTACAGATGCCAAAACAAAAGGGAAACCAGTTCTACCCTGCAGCATTTACTTAGACAGATGTTTCTTTATATTCTAATATGAGATTGTGGATGTTTTAGGAAGTAGAAAACTTTTTTTTTTGTGAGTGTGTCAGTCCAGTTTACTTTGTGCCAGAAACTAATGGCTAATTAACAGTTTTTGTCTGAAAGTAAGTGCTTTTATTAACAGTTTAAATGGACGCTTATCAGTTTTTAAATGCCTCTTCAGTGATATGAACTGACATTACAGCGGTTCTGGAATTGTATTCTTGGTTATCAGTAATGTGAAGACTTTTAAAACCATTAAACCATTTAAATGGACCCTTATCAGTCTCTTCAGTAATATGAATTGATTGACATTACAGTGGTTTTAACATGTAAAATCAAAAAAGAAAATTCTTTGATATTAGCAATTTTCCCACGGCTACATTACATTAATGTGAAGAAATTAACTTGAACAATAAAAAGTAAAGAAGCCACTTTAGTTGTTTCTGAAACTTTTCTATATCTTGGCTAAAGGTTATTTTATGTCACAAAAATTATACTTATTTTCATTCTCTTTTCTTTGTATTGTTTGTGTTGTGGTGAATGTTTGTGCCATATAGCTTTTTATGATTTTTAATTTAGTAACTTGATATGCCCCTCTTAGATAAAAAAAGCTTTATATTTATTATTATTGTTATTTTTTTATTGGAAGAAACTTAAGCTGTCTGTGTTTACACTGTAATATGTTTAATTTTTATTGCTTGTACCTGGACAGACTACAGACCAAACTAGCCTTCATGGCTAACCCTGGCATATTATGTGATATGTTTTGCTCTTTTCGAAATAAACAACAACAAAAGTAACAACATTCAAAAATAACTTAGGATAAAGCGACTGTCACACTGTTTTCTATCTGCTGTTATATTTAAAAAAAAACATGTTACACAAGCCTGAGTGTGACAAAATGAAATTTGACACTTGTGGCTTGAATGTCAAATGAGTGCAGGTACTGGGATCACAGGTGTGAAACTGATTGTGTTCTGTGGCGTCAGGATTGTTGCTGCGTAATCACTGAGATTTAAAGATTGAGTCAGAATCCTAAAGTAGACTTTCATGGCTCTGAGTGCATAGATTAGTCATATTAATTTCCAAATAAATCAGAAAGTAGGTTATTCAGTCAGTGTTGCCTCCAGTTGCAATCATCTGGCATGTTGCTGTAAGTGAATTTTCATGAGCGCAGACAAAGCACTTGCATAACATTGCATGAGATTGAGTATTATTACTGGGTCATTTCTGTGAGTCGTGGTTTACTCAAATCTGTATACATGACGAGTGGAAACTGCGGGCTCCTGCTGCGGGATTTTTTTTTTATCAAATCATGCATGATACAAAGTTAAATGCGTATATATCTTTTACAGAAGACAGTATTTTGTCTTAAAATCAAGGTAAATGCACAATAGAGAATTATTTTTGAAGGTTTTCCTTGCTTACATAGAGTTCAGGCACCGAGCTGTCTGGTTTAGGTTAAGAAAAACGTAACCAGTTTGCCCTCATGGGCAAACGGAGGTCAAAGTGCTATTTACTGTAAATGCTTCTATGCAGCTCTTGCATATTTAAGCTCCTAGGGTGGAGTCACAGCACAGTCTTCACACATTACACGCCTCAACACACTTCATATAAACAGACAGCGGCAACCCTTTTAAGAGCTGGTAAACTAATGATGGTGCACAAACAGACACATTAAGCTTCACGCCAGCTTACATCTCTTTTTGCTATTTTTTCCAGTCCGGAGAAGCTGGGGAAGAGTCGTCAGACAGCGAAGGAGAGCAAGAGGAGACGTCACACAAGCTGATCCGCAAGGTGTCCACCTCCGGACAGATCAGAGCCAAGGTAGGTGACGATTTTACACTGTTCCCGTTGGACATTTGTGGTTTATAGTTTATTTAATTTGACTTTTTTGAAGATGTTTTGGGAGCATTTCTCAACTCTAGGAAATCAGAGAGCCATAAAATGTTCAGATTCAGACAGCGCTCCGCTAAGTCAAAGAAAGTCATCAAAAATTTAAATTAAAATTCTTTTTCGTCATAGCTTTTATGGCGAGCTCTGATTAAGCACTTAGTTATTTAGCAGCGGATAAAAAATTCAAAGCTTTTTGACTCTCCGATGTGTTCACATGGTTATTTGATGAACTTTTTTTTTGTGTGTGGTGTTTTTTAAATTTAAAGAGCCATTTTGTTGCGCCCTTCCAGCTGCCTGTCAGATTTTCACGTCGCCTGTTTCATATTTCTGTTTCAAGTTGAAGTTTTATCAACGCTCAAACCAAACTCAAGAAGTTTGATTTGATCAACCTTCTGAACCTCTGTCTGGTTCTCTTGAGGTCAGCCGAGTTCCTGATCTGCTTCCTGGCTGCGTCACTTTCCACTCTTACCGTCACTGAGATGACTTCTCTTTGAATCGCTCACACAGGATGCGATCTCGCCGTCGCTGTTTCCTTTCTTATTGCCGTGCTGGGCTCTGGCACCGATTGGTTGAAATTAGCTTGTTGCCAGCGCATGAAAAAACGCGCATACACTCGAAAAATCGAGGTGTTCAATATAAATGCATTTAGGTTAAATATATTCAGATTTATGGTGACTTTTGTAAAATAATTGCAGTCATGCTGGGCAAATATTTGATCAAGAAGCCGTCCATGTATTTTATTTACAAGTTAAAATAAAGTTAAGTTCTGTAAACATATATTTCTAGATGATGTTAAAACTTTTCTTAATTTTGCATATTCAGCTCTGGAGAAAATTAAGAGACCACTTAAAATAATCAGTTTCTCTGATTTTACTTTTTATAGGTTTATGTTAGAATAAAATGAACATTGTTCTTTTATTCTATGAACTACTGACAACATGACTCTGAAACTCCAAGCAAATATTTAGTACTTATTTGCAAAAAATGAGAAATGGTCAAAACAACGAAAAAGATGCAGCGCTTTCAAACCTCAAATAATGCAAAGAAAGCAAGTTAATATTTATTTAGAAACTGTATATGTGCATGTTTTTCTTCACATTCTTAGCATTTAGCATATTTTACTAGATTTTGATTTTTTTTTTCATTTTTAACATTTCATTTTTAATATCACAAAGTTGTGATGTTATTATTTATTTATTGATTTATTTTTTTGCGTTTTTATTGGGTAAAGTTGTGGCTTCCGGAATCATGAAGTGTTTGTCGTAATGAGTTTGGAAAATAAATTTTTACATTTATATATAAAAAAGACATGAAACCCTTTGAATCAGATAATAATAAAAAGGAGATTTTAATTAATGATCAAAATTAGATTTTAAATGAGTTCAAGGAATTAAGGAGAAATATAAACAGCAGAACTTATCCTCAATCTTAAAGAAAAGTGAGCTTCAGCTCTTTGATTTTACTGTGTGGATGAAACAGCGCATTATGTCAGTGGCAGGAAACAAAGACAAATGTTTGTGCAGAAATCATTATCCATCACCTGCACTAACACCATCAGCTGTAAAACACAGGCCAATCAATGGGAGACGAGGGATTCCCGCAAAACCCCATTGCCAGGGGAACGGCATCCCATAATGCTCGATTTGCTTGTGGCAGATAATGGCAGCTGATATGTCTGATATTGATTGGATAATTTAATCGTGGTGGGAACATAAGAGCACTGCAGTCATGATAATGGCAGCAAGTTAGAGTTTCTGCCTCCCAATTACAAAGTAACAAAGGTTGTACACATTTAAAAATACATTTACGTTTCACAAAATTGACAAAAATATGTTTTACATCTTAAAGTCTCACTTTATATTTGAGTTAGCGGTGGGCATTTATCACCTCGTTTGTCATTTATCGTGATATTTTGATTTATCGCTGTCACAGTAAAGTCCAGTTAATGATGCTTACCGTTTTCTCCAGTTTAAATAAAAGCATCAATAAATACCAGTAAATTTGAAAATACATTCACCATCTGCAGCTACAAATCACATTTTTTACCTGACTGGTGTCCTAAAGAAGTTTGTTACAAACAGGAACGCTGTTCAAGAGCAGTATTTGTGTGTGTGACGTGTTCATTTTAAACTGTAAATGAATGAAATAAATGTATTTTTAGGCTTTTATACACATTATTAACAGAACAAAACTGAACCAAAGCTTGTCTTACTCCAGGGAAAGATTATGTAACTGTAACTGTAGTGACAGGTAGAGATGTTAAACTTCTCTGACTCAGAGTGTGTATCATTAGTCATGTGACTTAGATTAAGCTCGTCAACAACTTTGGGATTATGCTCAAGTGACAACAGCCTGAGCCGATTAGCATTTTTGTATCCTTTTGTTAGAGTATCCCTGACACTAAGTGCGCCCTGTTGTTTTAGAAATAAACTTTCAGGTTATTTTTTTCACCACTGTGTACGAGTTAGCAGAATCCAGGCATCTTTCTTAGGTTTAATTATGCTTTGTTAATTTTGTCCTTTGCTTGTTACCGTCCTCGTTGCGGACGACGTCTGTTAGCGCGCTCGTTGAAGAGCCGCTGCTCCTTATTATCTGTGACATGGCATTACTTGCGCCGTTATTAATTTTGCTCCCCCCCCCCCTTCACTCGCAAGTTCCTGAATTATCGTGTCATTCTGTTGCTGTAATTAAATACGTTTTACTCTCCAGATTAGCTTTGTTGACTCGCCTGCGTCAGCGGAGCGTCTTTTATCTGTCTTGAGGCATTGCTTATCAACATGTCACAAATTTCCTCTAGTTGTTCACGGCGTTCAGAAAGCTCAGATCCCACTGACTGCTCTGTGATCACATTGATTGGGTCCGCAGAGATTTACTAATTGGCTTTCTATGTGAAACTCATCCCTCGGACTCTGCTGACTGGAAAGGACTGTAGGACGGGTGGAGATTGATGTTCTTCACTGTTTTATGAAAGTCACTTTTTGAGGCAAAATAATGCAGCTGGGACCCATAATTCAACTTTAAGTTGGACAATTATTCTTTAGTTAACACTTAATTGTTATAAATTTTCAATTGACTTACATTTTTAGGAGATTATGCATCTCTTATAAACCAAGCAATATCTAAACAATCAACCAAACCAAAACGGTTTATTGAAATGAAATAGAGGAGCATAAATTAATACATTTGTCAGCATTTTAGGTCATCTTAGCACATGCTAATATGTCATAAACCACACTCGTCTCCATTTCAGGGTGTCGATGTGTTTCGTATCCAGCCTCAGCATCACGTTTCCTGTGTCTCTTTTGCCTCTGTTCTTGTGATCTTAACGCTTTTTTTGTGCTTAACACGTTTGATAAAACCCACTTGCAGAGCCATAACCAAAACGGTCATAAATTAGACCGGTGTTTCTCAACCCTGGTCCTCACCGCCCCCCTGTCCTGCATGTTTTAGGTGTTTCCCTTCTGCCACACACCTGAATTGTATCTATGGGTGATTTACAGGCTCCTGCAGTACTTGATGGTCATGCAATCATTTGAATCAGCTGTTCTGGAATAGAGGCACATCTGAAACATGCAGAGCAGGGAGGCGGTGAGGACCAGGGTTGAGAAACACTGAATTAGAATAACAAAATAGAAGAAAAATTAAATAAAAATATTTTCAGATTTATTTATTTATTTTTTAAGTTATTGTCCTCTAGATAATAAACCTCACATTCCCGTGCAGCTGTGAAGGTCCTCCTGTTCGCCGAACACTCAGAGCAACAATGACAGCTTCTAATTTTAGTTTTGCTAATGCTTTTGTTATCTAATCAACCTTCTCGAGAGAGAAACACAGAGAGAGCATGAAAAAAAATGAAACAGCAGTCAGGATTGAACTTGTGTTTTAACTCAGGAAAGCGTTTGCATGTGTATTTCCATAAACCCAAGAATACTCCGTATTTAAACAGAATAAAACATTCATTCATAGCGCAGTGTCAGTGCTTAGTGTGAAATTGAAAGCAGTTTAATCTTTAGCATATATGTCACTGCTTAAGTTGCTCCACCAGTTTGTTCCATAGTTAATTCACCACATTCCTCACATGTTGAAACATCACGTTGTCTTTTCACAAAACGCTGCAGGCACTTTAGATTATTTAATCTTCCCCTATGCATAACTGCAACTTTATCTGAGTGGGAAATCTCAGCTTCTGTTATTGGACATGAGCTGCGCTGATTACCTTGATAAGTTGTCTGTTAAACATGAACGTTAATGTTTATGGGAAATAATTTTCCGTCATTGTAGTACTGCATCTTGGAATGATTCTGAATCCTTCGAAAAAGCATCTAAAAGTCCAGTGTGAAGTGAAGGCGCGCTTGTTTTATGTACAGTAGATGCTGGTTTACAGCAGCTTCTTACAGATGTGTCAACTGCAATTTTATTTAGTTTTAGATTTCTCTTTAATAACATAAGAGTCGCAATAAGTAATTAATCACATGATAACTTAGATGTTTTGAAGATCAACTTTGTTCATCATCTGTTTTTTCTGTGGTTTTTGTTCTTGTTTCAGTTTCATTTATTATTTTTGGCTCTTATGTTTTATTTTGGATGTTCTTTACAAAATTCAAATTTATTGGCCTTTGAGAGGGCAGAGTGCATCATTTTATCATTATCAATATAATACCTGAAAAATGTTCTGTTTATTGTTTATCACAATCTGTTATTGTGACAGGCAATTGTTGAAGTAGTTTTACTGTCATTCAAAAAAAAAAAAGATTAAGTTAACAGGCTCCTGCAGAGTTAACTGTGTACGTGATATTCAGGATGCTATGCTAGCAGTTAGCGCTGTTAACCAGGGCTAGCTGTTCTCGTGAGGCTAAAGCTAACTTTGCATTTTTCCCTAAGAATCTCGTCATTAGATTTCCAAAACGCTGACATGTCCAAATCCAACATGTTCCATGTCAAAGGTCAGAAGGGTCAAGCAGAGCGACGTTGCTGTAAGTCAGTCAGACGTCTTGTTATCTACTGATTTCTTCCTTCCTTGTCTGACTGACTGAACAGACCTGACATGTTCAGACCCGTCTTAGAAAATGCTTTTCTTCTGAAATGCCGTGAGGTTTTGTCCTCATGTTCTAGTTTCAAACATGTCACTGATACCGAATAATACAAAACACCCAACTTTGAGTCATTCCTCTCTCAGTAACAAGACAAAAACATCAGTTTAAACAATCTAAAGTTCAATTTAATATGAAGGTACACGTTTCTAACCAGTAGAGGATTACCAGAGCTTTGGGCCACAGGTTAATCAACATGTTTTGTCAAGATATGTTACTTCTCATCATATTTTGTCAAAAACAAAGTCAGGTGGTGTTATGATTAGCTTTATGATTAGTTGGACATGTAAATGAAGTGCATTGTGCTTGTTTATCTCAAAAATGGAGCCAATAATTCTTACTGCCACATGTCAAATTAATATTTTGCAGATACTGTCTAAAACTTTACACTCTTGACAAAATTAGTGATATTGTGACTATGTAGTTTAGATTTTTTTTTCTTAAAGGAAAATGATCTTGCAAACTTTTGTTGCAAACCTGTGCGATAAAAATGCTACAGTTAATTTTGCTGGAATTTTTTTTCTAAACTATTTATGAGCATTTTCAGAAACCAACAAGACTAACAACAAAAAACTGAGAATTTAAGTGTAATAAGTCTAGTTTTTATTAAAATTGGTTTCTTTTGAACCAATCAAGTCTGTAATTTTGAACTAATTATACTTTAAAAAAGATTTGAAACATCTAATGTTTGTTCGATTTACAATGCAATGATCTGAATGTCCAATGCAAAGTTGGAAAAATCTACTAGATTGGCTCTAAAGTTGAAATTTTAAAGTAAACTAAGAGGTTTCTACCAAAGCCTAGCACAAATAGTCGAAGCGGCAAATTGACCTGAAGTCAAACTCAAAAAACTTTAGTAACTAAGACACGAAGAAAAAAGAAATCAACACAACAGAACAACAACTTCATTTCATTTTGTGATTTTACAGTCAAATGCCTGTTGCGTCACAGTTAGCAGCAACTGTGCGCTTTCAGGCAGTACATTTGTGGGTGACCTCTGTGATTTTGTTGCAGCTTTTTTGTCTTCTCTTCCCCGTCCCTTCCTACCTCCAGGCCCGATTATGTAAGGTTTTATACTCGTCTTTTTTTCCTCATCTCTTCTGCTTTTCCTCCTCCTCCTGTTTGGTTCGCTCTTATCGAACTGAGAGCACGTTTGTGATTTGTTTGGTTTTGCGGAGTTGGCTAGTTTGCGCCGTTGGGGACACACTCGGTCACTTCCTGGTGTTGGGTTAAGGTTTCGTCCTCTAGACTCACCTGTGTAACTTCTTATTCCAGTTTGCTTAAACAGAAGGAAGATGTGTAGATCTGTCTTCAGAAATTACATCATCCGATTCAGCCGTGAGCACGCAGTAAACTCTTTGCCACTTCTTTACCAAACCCCGTTTTCGTCGAAAATAGCAACGCACCTTCAGATTGTGTAACCAGTCATATTTCTGGCGTTTTGAGCTGTCACCAACACGTAACACCCCCTACCCCTTTCCTCTTCCTGTGGATTCCTCTTTTTATGTCTGCATCTCACTCCCATTGCTGATATCTGTGTGGGTGTTCACCGCAATGGAGATGAGGATGAGCTATGGATGGAAATGTGTGTGTGTGTGTGTGTGTGTGTGTGTGTTTGGGGAGCATTGCTGACAAACAGCTTAAGGAGAGATGCTCAAGTGTGTGGGTTGGCCACTGTTGTGTGTGTGTGTGTGTGTGTGTGTCCCTTCATTTATGCCCTCAGCTTGATGTGATACAGCTGCAGTAGCATGTGGGTCAGTACCAGTGAGAGGGAGAGATGGAAAAAGACTCGGGGAGAGGGAGTAAGACGGACAAAGGGGAGAAAATTAGTAAGCGGAAGAGGTAGAGTGGTGAAGGTACCACAGAGACAGATCTGGAGTCAGTTATGTAAGAAATATGCGCAACAAACACCGGGCTCTAATGCCTATATTTACCATTCTAACAGGTTGGCAGGAATGTTGAAGAGGCGTTTGGTCTATTTCCGACGGGACGAAAATTGCTCTAAACACCTTGTATCCTTCAGGCTCGGGAAATATGGTGGTTGCTTTCTCCAACTCTTCTGTTCCGGAAGCCGTTTTAGTGGCCGTCTCCTATTGCACGGGCTTATTGATGACCTTTTATTGACGACTTCTTCTCTACAGGACGGCCTGCAACCTGCACTCGCTTCCGCTCGTCACGTCGAAGTAAACTCCTGACACATTTATGCAATTCTTGATCCTTAGTTGGATCTCAATTAGTTTCCACAGTGGGGAGACGAGTCTCCCCGAGGAGCTCGCTATCAAGGAATTCAAACAGCTCGATAGTCATGCTCTCGCTGTGTA
Organism: Poecilia latipinna; assembly: GCF_001443285.1. NCBI lineage: Eukaryota > Metazoa > Chordata > Actinopteri > Cyprinodontiformes > Poeciliidae > Poecilia > Poecilia latipinna. The sequence goes on along the minus strand of NW_015113286.1, from coordinate 40,529 downwards.
AGCTGGCTCGACAAAACCCAAAGCTGCACTGAGAGATAATGGATATCATGATGGCTGTCATCAGCTTCCTTTGTTTACTCGGGCTTTCTTCTTCGTACTCCCACAAAAGGGACTGTTTGATGCGTCTTTTCAATAAGAGCAATTGGCAACATTGTTGCTTTAAAGAAGGCAAGACAATAGCACTGCCAAAAATATTGATGCCTGAATTAATGTGATGTGTGTTTATTCCTTAAAACACTTAATACAAATGAGGTATAAAGACATCAGGCTTCCAGTTTTAAGGTGTAGCACAGTTTTAAAATGTCAGTATATCAAAACGATGGAGATTGGGTCATACAGCGCCTGTAGCTCATTTGGATGTGTTGTGAGAAATCCTGTGATGGTTTATAGAGCATATAGGTTAGTCCTAATCTCCACAATTCACCATGTTTTGTTACAAGCTGTCAGTCAAGCTGTGCAGAAGGGAGGGAGTTCCTTTAAGTTGCCACTCTTTAGAAAAAGACAGCTGTTAGTTTTGAGATTTTTCAAGAAAGTTCCTACGTAAATCACAATTACGTAAATAAATTTCAGGGTTTCGCCCAGAAAACGTGTTAAGTCTTGTGGAAGAGGAGAACAGGCATCATAATTTGGAAATAATAGCATAAGGCCAACGGTACGGCACACCCAGTTCAAAGTGTCAGCTATAAGCCTAGCTTAATCAGTCTTTACGGCCACTGGTCCTGGTGTAAAAAAACCCTATTTATAATAAACAAACGGCGCTTAGCCTGGTGGGGGGCCAAGTGAAGCCTGGTGGCCTGCCAGGCTCATAATACACTGAGGGGAAACCCTGAATTCCCTTAATTTAGAAAAAAATTAAAGTTTTTCAAATAAAGGTTTTTGCTGTAGGATGAGGTGTTTTTTTCAACCGTATCGAAATTAGTGTTCTTGCAATGGAAACAATTGTTTCCAGTAATGGCAAATTAATTAGCGCTTTGCATACAGCAGCAAAGCGCTAATTAGTAGCTACTGGCCTCCTTGGACAATGGCGCTACCAGCTAAGCAGCTTTTCGCGCCTATGTCTCAGTAAGACTCCAATGTTTCCTCTGATGCTAATGGGCACTAGCACCATGGCTAAAGCATAAATGTAACCGTTTTTATCTGTCAGTGCCTTGAAGTTTATTGACTTTTCACATGTGATTTTAATTGCATTCCTTATTTAATAGAAACACGACAATTCCGAAATTGTGTTTTTTCGACATCAGCAGAGTATTGAAAAAGTTTTGTGCTCATTTGGAATGGAAACTCAGCTTCTGATGCACGATTCTTTGGCTCAAAATGACTTCTTTGTGTCGTTGTCGGTACATGCACAATTCAGGACTGTTAACAATCATTACGTATTACTTAATCTGTGAAGCAGCCTTCTAACAAAACAGAAGCGTCTGCATGTTCTACAGTCAGAAACTCGTGAATTTCACCTCAGGCAGACAAGCGCTGGGATTCCTCCGAGGCCAGTGTGGACACGCTAACAGGCTGGCGGTTATTTTATGAACGTTAAACTTTTGACTGATTGCATCCATCGGTGCACCTTATTAGTCCTGCTGTAATCTCAAGGGCACCTGTCAAAATGGCTGCGATCCAAATTTAATTGAGTATCTTTGACATGCCCTGGGAGAATTAATGTAGGATTACTACTGCTAAGGCGACCCACTCGGTGTCACTGTTAATAATGATTCCAGTTTTTTTTTTTTTTTCCCCCACATTGAAAACAAGCAACAAGTGCTCAAGAACTACAGGCTCGCAAATTAGTTTCTGCGAGTTTAACCTTGGGGTTTCCTGTGGATGAGTCGTTCAGAGGAAGGAGGGGGTCTCCACCAGCAAAGAAAGCAGGAAGTTGTTTAAATTTCTTTGATTAAACATAAAAAAACCCACACAGATCTCTTCAAAATGTCCAGACGGCTTTTTCTTTAAATTAGCAGAGGTGTTTAGATGGAAATATATAAACTAAACACCAGAATCAGCTTTTAATGTTCATGGTTAGAAACTATCAGTATGCTTTTCAAATGTATGTTGATTATACAGGATAAATTAAACGATTTTCCAGGCGGCTCAGAATTTGATAAGGAATCGACCCATTCACCTCGTAGAGTTCATTCAAGGAAGTTCCTGCCGTGACTCAGCTGCAGTCTGGACTTTAGAAAAACAAGGTGGACTAAGATTGTCCTGTCTTTCCCAGCACCAAATCTGGACTTGAGTCACCAAAGTTCAAGCGTTGGGGGCTCAGTAGCGACAGGAAAGTGATTTATAATATAAATAAAATCCTCAAGCATTGTTCTCGCTTAGTCATTGCAGAGACTTTATTGAAATTTTGGCCTCACAGCCAGAAAGGTGACCTTTGGTTAACTGTACTTACTTAGCTAACCTGCAGATCTCCTTTCTCTACATCTCCTAATTCTCCTGTCGCTCCTTTCCCCCTTGCATCTGCAAACCCGACGCCTGCAACTGGCCATTAAGAAAAGTGTGTTTGCGTCTGTTTGTGTGTGTATGTGTGTACGTACTTGGGAGACAGAAAGACAAAGCTGGAGTAATCCGAAGTGACTGTGTCTAACAAACTAACACTCACTTAGGAAACGTGCTAATGGTGAGGAGTCTGCAGTATCTCATCAGCAGTGTTTGTGTAGTTAGATATAATTTGAGATCTTAATAAGCTGCGGCCGTGTGTTTGCGTGCCACCACAAGTGGAAAATTAGGTTTCAGTGTTTGTGTGGGGAGCTGGTGGTGTGCCAAACGTACGTTCTCGTTAATGGGAGGTCTCTGTCTCTCTCTGTACTGTATCTGTGCATTCGTAAGATGGATGTGTTTTCAGTGCAGATTCCCCTCCTCATGCTGTCGGCTTACTGACGGAGACTCTCGGGCACCTGATGCTCTCAACATGCCTGTGAGTGCAGATATTTGCTTAAGTTGCAGTTTTTATTGTCATTTTTCTCTACTTGGTCAGAGTTTTCACCATTTTGCACTCATTTGGCTGAAGCTAAATGTGCTCCGTGCAGCACATTTGTTGACATTCAATGAACATTGGAGTAGCTCTGTCTGTTTCCCCACTGCTTTTTCTGTTTTTTAGAGGTTTTATTGGCTCTAGTGGCCTTTATTTGATAGTGAATTGGCAGGAAAAAGGGTAATGAGAAAAGGGGAAGACATGTGGCAAAGGTCACCAGGCTGGGAATCGAACCTTGAGGACTAAGGCCTCGATATGCGAGTTGTGCTGCGCCACCACAGCAACCCTTCTACTGTTTTTGAATTGGGAATTGTAAGATTCAGAGATACAAACGACGAAAAAACAAGACAACAACAAAAAAAACTACATCGGTCATTTATTAAACTATGAAGTTTTGCAGGGACTGAGAAAAATCTAGAGGTTTTGTGTCACAAAGTAGAAAATGAGTTTTTATTCTCTGCCAGTTTCACAAACTGTGTGCAAAACATTACTGATGTTGGGTAGGTATATTTAGGGCTGCAACTAATAATTATTTTAGTAATTAATTGCTGTAATGTTCATAAATTGATTGAAATGTGACTTGCATTTTGGCTAGCAGTCATGCCTCAGACACCAATTAAAAGACATAAAAAATTGTGCAGATGTGCAAATCATACGTGGCAAATTTAGCTAATTAAATACGACATGCATGTGTGTGAAGAATATGCACAAGCGCACGCTGCCTGCAATGAGAGAGCGAGGCATTCACTGATAAGGCCGATAACTGGTCAACAACAACAGATCTGCTCAATAACATCCTCCAAACCGAACTCTTTGAGCTCAGAAGTGTGTGTTCTAATTTTAAGCTGTGTTACCACTTCCCGCATCGCGATGCTGTCCACGTCAGTGCAGCGTGTTTCTATTAACGATACGCAGACGCCGCATTTCCTCTGGTGCTCTGCTGCCGTCACTTTTACAGCTTGCCCCCCCCCCCCCCCCCCCCCCCCCCCCCCCCCCCCCCCCTCCCCCAACAGAAAACACACAAAACACGAACACACCCACCACCGA
>NW_015113286.1:0-33449 GCF_001443285.1 Poecilia latipinna | reverse complement strand
CCCCCCCCCCCCCCCCCCCCCGACTGTCGGGCTTTAAAACGAGACAAAAAGCAGAAGATGCATCCACTGACCGCAGGGTGCTTCTGTTTCCCAAGCTTTGTCTGTTTTCGCTTATTTTTCTGTTTCTTTTTTATCTTTCATTGCAAATCATGTTTGTTTCGGTTTTTTTCTTTGCTTCGCCATCACTTCATCTTTCTGTTTCTCTCCATTTGTGACCAAAAATAGACCGACTCTTTTTTTTTTTGTCGGCCTCTCTTGAAACCTCTTCAACAGGAAGCGTGAGACAGTCACCGCAACGCAGAGTCGCAGAAACACAAACACGCTGCTTTTAGCGGTCGTGCTGTCCTGAGCAGTCAGATCAGTCTTCTCTGCTTTATTCAGTTTACTCTTCTGGACTGAAGCTTGCTTTGCAAAAAAACCCAACTTTTTTCCCCCAGTTTTTTTTGTGTTTGTGTGTGTGTGTGTATGTGTGTGTGTGCATGAGAGACTTGCTCCTGCATGAAACAACATCAATGTCCAGTTGCTATCACTCTCCCTGACTGAAAACAGCACATGGTGAGTTAAAGTTTGATTCAGCAGCATAAGAAGAAAAAAAAAACTGGAAGTGACAGTCGAGGTAAAACGTCTGTGTGTGTTTGTGAGTATTTAAATAATGCAGAGAGGAAGACATTCATGTAATAACTAGAAGCTTCCACTGATGCATTTCCCCTCAGTTACAAAAGTTACTTTGGGACACTTCCTCCTTTATGTGCTAATTTATACGTTTCATTCTCAGAAGAATGAAAAATTCGCATTTATTCTGCCACGTTTCTAAAAGTCTGTTCGGAACATCGAAGGGAAATCTGTTGCCTAAATTTGGCCGCTAACTAAAACCGGTTAGCTTCGTTTTGATCGTACAACAAAGTAATTTAAAACATTTTTGCACTTAGTCTTAAATGCCAGGTTGTGCTTTATTAAATAATTAGAATAAGATGAAGCAACATTTACAGCTGACCATACATCCAAAGCAACCATGCAAGTTATTTTTGTGTGTGTTTGAGGTAATAACCCCATTAATCAGGTTCTGGTTAAAAACGTGGCTGCTATGTTTGAATTTCCTAGAACAGTCTGCTTAATTTAGGACTGAATTAATAGGACAGTGACTTTCAACGTTATTTAAGAGTCGAGTTGGCACAGAAAAACCTCACTGACCTCATTACCTCTCCTTCCTTTAGAGATCCTCTGCCACACGTTAATGCTTTAGATAATTGATTTTGAACTGAATTTTAATGTCTGTCTGTTTCTAGACAGTGTTGTTGCTGTTTATAAACTGAGTTTATAAATGCTGGTTGACACTGAAAGGAGCGCTAAGAAATAGAGATGCATCAACATTAATCAGTGACAATGTACCTGATCCATAAGGACAGATCTACTCAGTGTAATTCTATGTTTTGTGTTGCTGTATTATTTATTTTACATTATATTTAGAATTCCTAGTTTAACTTTCTGAACAATTTGTTAGAAAGTTTGTCAGTTTCTTAGTTTTTTTTTATTTTACATTGGCTTTTGCTCTCCTAATTGCACTGAACAAATTAAAGTTTTTACATGTTCGACTAAGCTTGTGAAGCCATTGCTGTATGCAAGTAGGCTGTGGTCCAGAGTTAAATTAATTTGTTATTCAGTACATTTATGTCCATGTTAAAAAAAACCCAAAAACATTTCTCTATTTGTAACGTCTACTGTTTGCAAAAAAAAGGCTGAAATTAGAAAACTTCTCGTCATAAGTTGGTAAAATGTTTGCACCACCCAAGAAAATGTGTGTTTTCTAGACTGAGATGCAGTAGCGAAAACGCCCGGATGCAAGTGTGACTCTTACTGGAAATGGTTTGAGCAAATTTGAGAGAGAGAGAAAGAGAAAGAGAGAGAGGGTGAGAATAGTAGTTCACAGAGTCAGGGTGTTTTTACTCAAAGGATGTGGCTTCCCTTCTAAAAACAGCTCGTCCTATTTTTACATGCATGAGTGTTATGTGTGAGAGATGGATCCTTGTCACTGAAGAGTGCGGCGCAAAGCTCAGTAGCTATAAAAGATTTGCTTCTTAACCGACTCATTGATTCACATTGAGGAGCTGAGACAATCGGAGGCAGACTGCCCTCACATCTTTTATCGGTTTATTCCTCCTGGTGAAAAATGCATTGACTCTAAAGAAGGGCAATAGTTTTTGGTAGAAATTAATGCTTCAGTTTGCAAATGCATGAAGAAGCAAGTGTTTGCCTGCTTCTTCCCTCTTAATGTGACCCTCTGAATGTGACCTTCAGAGGGTGAAAATGGGAATGAATGCAACTTTTAGCTTTTTTCCTACAGAATTATTGGAGGTCATTGTCCATCATTTCCATGAAGATGCACTGGTTCTAGAGTTCAGCCTCTGTTACGACGATGGAAACTAATAACAACAAATGCATTTGTTGTTATTAGTCATCTCTGTAGCTTAGGAGCTACTTCCTTTATTACTCCAAAATAAAAGTCGCAAACATGCATGGTGTCGAGCTACAAGCATCCAGGATGTAATAATATTTTTCAGCTACATTACAAGAACTTATTACACTTGCAGGTTTTCCTCCAGTGTATTTTAAGCCTGGCGGGCCACCAGGCTTTACTTGAGCTCACACCAGGCTAAGCATTGCTTATTTATTTAAGTTTTTTTTAATGTTTGCATTTTTTAAGATTTTATAGTTGGTGTTCAGGTGTTAATCTTCCAATCATTCAATAACACATAATTATCAAGTGATATTTAAAAATTTCCTGTCAACTTTAAACATTTTTTAACTCAAAATCACGGCGGGCCGCTGGAGGTTTTCTAGGGGAAACCTTGCACTTATCCTGAAAACTGTCCAAATGTCCTCCAGTCATTAAGGACAGTTCTTAATTTTCAGTATTGTGACAGATTTAATTTAAAAACAACGTATTCCCAGGCGTTTTGTTTCCTGGATGTGTTTCTGTTTGGTTTGTACCAACCGATGCAGGTTGTTCATGTTACGCTAACTCTTACTTGCCAACTTCTTTACATTCTGCTGTTGTCTGCCCCTCTGTAACATAATTACTTTGAAGCACATCCCACATCATCATCTGGATGAAATAAAATGGGGCCCTGTTGTTTTCATCCAGCTTCGTCTGCTGAGGTTGGCAGATTTTATCTCGCAGACTCTGCTCAGTCCAGCCCTTCGATGCAGAGTTTCCTCGACGCAGCCTGTGCATTTGCTCTAATTGCTGATGCAATCTCTTTATTCATTTAAGCGTCCCCTCGACCTCAGTCAGCAGCGCTTCTCCTTGTCTTTTTTTTTTTTTTGACTGGGCGCAGTTAGCCGACAGAGGATTTAAAACTCGCAGCGATGCTTCTTCGCCTTGTAACTTGAGCCAAGGGCATTGGTGGAAAAAAAAGAGAGAGAAAGAGAGAGAGAGGAGGGAAAACACGATGTATAATCATATTAGGAACGAGCGCTTACCCGACTTGAACCCCCACAAACGCCAAGCTCTCTCCATTTCCATCACTGTCCCGCTCACTCTGCCTTTTGTGTCTCTCAGCCACTGCAGCTCTCTCTTCTTAGTCATCAAGCTTGAGTCTGAGCCAGACAGTGAATCGTATTAGAGTTAGATTTATTGGCAGGTTCCACAGAAGACGATGATAACTCCAATTCTGTCCTATTTCTTTAGGCATTTGAAGCTTGGTAATGAATATAGTGCCTCGAAAAAACATTAATATCCCTGGAACTGTTTGACATTGTGTCATGTTGGAACCACAGAGTTTACTGCATTTTAACAGGATTTTATATGTCAATGCAATGCAACTCAATGATGTACATTATTATGGACTAAAGAGTTAAAATATCCTTAAAAAGTCCCAAATTCTTGTATCTAAAATAAAGACCTCAAAAATTAATTTTAAAAAGTGAGTTGGCTTTTAATCTCAGGTTTTAGGTTTTCTTTTGATGGGACCATTTAATCTCGAATATTCTGTTTTTTTGTTATTTAGTTTTTTTCTTTGCAGGACTTTTCTGTTATTTTCACTTCTTTATGTTCTGTGACTGGAGGCAGTTGAGGTTATTATAAGTCACTGCTAACATGCTCTTGCTGGCTAGCTAGCAGGGTGTCCGTACATCTTTAAGAAGTCTTATTTTAAATTGAGACTTTAAATGTCTTAATTTAATTATAAAATACATTTTGTTTTGACAGGATTATATACTACATATATTCTATGTATTTTTTTTCTCATGAGATTTTTCTGTCAGGCGTATGCCTGAGTCGTACTCAGCCATCTTCGTTGCGTTCTTTCGCTCAAGACGGTTGAGGCTACCGCCAACTAGCTGCCTTTCTTACGTCTATCATTGATAAGTATAAATAGGTCTTAAATTCCATTTATTATGGTCTTAAAACATCTTAAATTAGAGTTGGTGAAACCTGCAGAAAGTTTTCAAAATCTTTTACAAACCAAAAGGTAAATTGGTGTAAACCGTTTCTGCACAACAATTACATGTGTTTGAGTCTTAAGCATTTAGCAGATTTTCTTTCACAATTTCCCTGCATTTACTTCCATACATCTTCCCATCAACTCTGATCCATGCGTTCCCACAACATGCCATCGTTCACTGCGGGTTGGATACGGTAATGGTGTCGGTTTTCTGCCCCACTTACACTTTTAAACACTTGCTTATAAACACTTATTCCACAAGCCGCTACGGAGGCTCACCCAAGCTGGCCTCATATACATGCACACACACCCAGATTACATGCAATCTTCCCCTAATGTGCAACCATGCACTCTCAGCACCCACCCTTAGAATTCTTTTCATTGCACAAAGGGTATCGGTGAAAGAAACTGGCTTTTGCGAGAGAAAAGCCACATCCTTTGAAACACAAAGCAGGGTCGATGGAGCTCACTATTGTTTAAACAAAAGGCTTATCAAATAACACTGCTAACAAAAGAGGGGACGAGGATGAGCAGATCCAGAGGCAGAAGGAGGTGAAAAGAACAAGACGTGGATGAGAATCTAGGTGACAGGATGTGTGTGAAACCGACACCGGTGTAGCTCGCCGAACCATTCCACCATGGAAATACACACACAGAAGTAAACGTCAGCCTGATTTACCTTGCTGCATATGCAGTAAATCGCTGCAGAGCAAACAGCATGGAGAGTTTAAATCAGCATTGGTGTGTATTATTGGTACATTAAACAGAACATGGTGAAATAGTCAGGTTGCAGCTTGAATTTAAGGCTGGCAGGATGATTGAGTGAGTGTCTGCAGCAGGCTGTGAGACAGCCAGATAGGGACAGTCAACACGGTGCAGGGCTGGAAGGAGCAGCAGCCACCGTCTCCTTTTTTTATGGAGGAAAAGCTTGGACAGCAGCTGCAGTCGATTTAATTTGTACAACACTTCCTGTTTAGGTAAGAGATGCAGGAGTCAGGGGTTTTTCACTCCAGCATCACACTTCAAGGTCTGACCCGGCTGAATCCCCGTTTTCTGTCTTAGGTCGTCTTTTTATATTTTGCTTTAAGTCAACATTCACTATTACAAAAAAAGATTAGAAACGGCCAGTTCAAATCCAGTTATATATATAATCAAATCAGTCCATTTCATACCAGCACTTTTCATTCACAGAGAATTGGATTCAAATACATTCTCCACTTTGGTTTTATGTTTTTATAATATCACAGAGTAGAAATTCTGCTGAATTAGTCATAAACGATCTTTCTAAGGACCAACAAACTTGCATTCAGTCATTGATTTTGCAACAATCCCTTAATCTGAGCAAGCCTGCGGCAACCAACAGTGAACATGCTGTTTGTTGATGCGCTTAAGGAATGAATAAAGCTTTTTTTGCAATAACTCATAAATATTTATCATAAGGTTCAAAGGTAAATATTGTTAAATATGTCAAAATTAAGATTAACTGTTTTTATCCTGTGAAATGTCAATGAGGTAAAATGTCTTCTTAAAGCATTTCTCAGTCTGTACTTCGGTTCAAAACAGGAGAATGTTTTCATCTGTTTTTTAACGTGTTGAATTTCCTGACAACACAGAGAAATGACCAGCTCAGTTTAGCTAGTTAATTTGGTTGGCTAACTGTTTTGTTTGGATAATTTAGCTAGGTACTTTAGCCAGCTAATGTAACATACTTCCTACATTGCTCCCAGTTGGTTGATCAAATCAGTCAGAAGTTGTGTGAGCGAACAACAAAGTTATTTGAGAAGTTTTTTTTATCATTTTTTCTTACTAGTACAAAGTGTAAGCGTTCAGAAATGTTTTGCGTGTTGCATAAATAAGCTAATATTCAAAATTTCCAAGCAAGGGCCTTCAAAAGAAAGCAGACATATTGCTTCTCCCTTAGATATAAAGTCTAGTGCAGAGATGAATATTTTCTGTCTTGAGATGTGTGCCTAAAGCAAAGAGAGTAAAAAATGTAAGCTTTAGTTTCAGTCTTTAAATGAGTTGTAGGTGCTGCTATGAGATCTTTCAAAGAGGAAATGTTCTTAAAGAGTTTCAGTGGCATGAATTGATTAGTTGAGGGCTTTTTACCCTTTAAAACATGAAGACATTAAATCTTTTAAATAATTGCAAAAGGAAAGACAGATGCTTTTGATCTCATCATTTTACTGTTACATGGTGAATACAAGATTTCTGGTGCTTGTTTTCTACCAGAAACTAGAAAATCTTACTGATTTTTTTCCTGTAATCTCTTGATTTTCATAATAAATCGATCCCAAATTGCTTTGATTTTTAGGGTCAAATGTTTTACCTTTTTTCTATACATGTAAAAAATACAGTAGATAAAAGCAGTTCAATCTGGAGAGACTCAGACGAAGAAAAAGTGAACAATTAAAAGATTTAATGACAGGAATGAATAACAGTTCTTTGGTGCTTGGGCCCCGGTAGCTGATTTGAGCTGAGATTTGATGTGAACTTGATGAACATCCCGATAACTGATTAGGGAAGCTTTCCCCCAAAAAAGGGGCTGAGGCCTGAGGAAAAGTGAGACCTAAAACTTGTGAGTCGATTTGAGGATGCAGGGAGAAAAGTACAGTACAGATAGTCAGCCAAAGGAGTGCAGAAGTCTAGAAGGTGAGAAGCTGGTAGGAAGAATCAAATTTGATTGATAGAGGGGTTTTTGTGATATCATGATGCCCATCCGAAGAATGAAGGCCTGCTAAGAGAAAGGGCTGAAATAATATCAGGCAAGAGAGTGAAGGATAGTTGAAGGCGCGGAGCCAGGCAGGAGATTGAGAACAGTTTAGGGGACACACCTGGAGAGACCACACCAGCCTGGAGAAAGGCTGGAGATAGGTGGCCGCTGTAAGGGAGCCATGCTGAAAAGTATGAGGGAAGAACAACTGAGACATGGCCAACAATGAGTGAAAGGCTAGGACATGGGCCGGCTGTAGGGGCAGGCAACGCTGGGACATGGCTGGAAAAAACTCAGACGTAGAAATGAACGATTCAAGACTTAATGACAAAATGAATAACGGTTCTTTGGAAATGAATAACAGTTCTTTGGCGCTTGGGCCCCAGCGGAAGATTTGAGCTGTGATCTCGTGTGAACACCCCCAACGCTGATTAGGAATGCTCTCCCCCCCAAAAGGGGGCCAAGGCCCTAAGGTGAGAGAAGGGAATAGTGGGACCATAAACCTGTGACTTGACTTGAGGGACAGGAGGAGGAGAATGCTGAGGGGAAAGAAAAGGCATAGGATATAAGTGGTCAGCCAATAGGGATGCTGTTCACAAGAAAAGGTGAGGCACTGATAGGAGGAATCGATCTGAGGTGACAGATGACACGTGGAAACATAGCTGGTGGAAGAAGGCCAGCAGTGATATACCACAATGACATGATGGCAGGCTGGTGAATAGGGCCAGCTGAGGGATACGCAGCTAGAATGAAACCAGGCAGGAGGATGCAGGACAGCTTGGTGGTTATTGTGATGGCGCGGAGCCAGGCTGGTGAATGAGATTAACTTAGGGGCTACTGGGATGCCACTGAGCCGTGCAGGTGAATGAAGGCCAGCAGAAGGGATACTGGATGGCGTGGAGCCGGGCTGGAGTAGAGGACAAGCTAAAGGGATACAGAATAGGCTGAAGAAAGGCTGAAGAATAGGTGCAGGCTGGAGAGGAGCCTCACTGGATAGAAAGAGAGAACAGCTGGGACATGGGCCAGCTGAGGGTATACTGGGGCAGCGCGGAGCAGGGCAGGTGAATGAAGGCCAGCCATGGGGATACTGGAGTGGCGCGGGGCCGGGCTGGAGGGTACGGGTCAGCTTGTGGGGATACAGAATAGCCTGGAGAAAGGCTGAAGGATAGGTGCAGGCTGGAGAGGCGCCTCGCTGGATAGACAGAGAGAAAAGCTTGGACATGGGCCAGATGAGGGGATACAGGGATGGCACGGAGCCGGGCAGGTGGATGAAGGCCAGCTGAGAGGCTACTGGGATGGCGCAGAGCTCATAGTCTCATAGTCAAAGACAACGTAGTATGCTGGTTGACAACGAGTTAGCTGATGTTGGAGCTGAGATAAATGCGGTAACCGAGACAATAGGCTGTACGGCTCTCTGTAGCCGAGTGCGCATACGTCTGCTGTTATATAAATGAGTAATCCCTCTAGGCTGCCCCGGCTCCAGACAAGTTTAACATGAGGGCATCGGCTTATCGGGGTCAAAATAAATGCATAGTAAAAATATTACTTAAGAAAATGAAAAAGGTACGACATTTCCAAGATGCTCAAAAACGAGAGTCCTACACATTTTTGAACATATCAGCGGGCTACAGGCTACTTACTAGTCGACACGCTTAAGGTGCTCCATTTGTATAATATTTTCATCATTTATTTAACATTACCTGCCTCCAATAGCATTGCTCAACTCAGTCAGTTAATTGGGGGAAAACTATGCGAAGCTCTAGCGTATTGCTGGTTGCTGCCATAATTCGAACACACACCTGTGCAGCTCGTACAGCGGCAGCAGGTCTCTTTGCTGTCACACGGGAGTAGACCCAGCGAGAGAATCTTAGAGCTCGTATTGTGTTTAAAGGCGCCTCCCAAAACACGACAAATCAATTTAATCATCATTCAGTTAAAAGCCTTTAAGCATTTTGGGCGCAGCCCGAGTGGCCTACGAATTCGGGAGAGGATAGGCTAATTGAAATGCGTTACGTAATGTTGCGAATGCTACGTCTTACCCCGACAGCCCGAGACGGGCGTAGAGAGGAAAATCCGGAAAGGTGCTGACCATGACGGCATGCAGAAGTGAGAGAAGTTGTTGACGTGGCTGACCCATCGCGTGGCAACGGTGTGAAGACGATGCGAAAAGCGGCGGTGGAGAAATCAAGGGATAATGGATGGTGAGCAGGGAGAAAATGGTGACGTGGATCGGTGCGGGAGACCTTGGTGGGCGAGGAAGACGGCCTTTTGCTGCTTCCATCAGATCCTTTTCTTTTGTTTCTGTCGTCTTTCTTTACGTGGCATCTTTTAACAGGCTGTCTCCTCCACGTAGAGCTCCGCAGTTAGCTACCTTGTCTCACTGACTGTGCGGGAGGCAATTACGTCGTGCGTCACGGGCAAAAGGTCAAAGGTAACAAGGTGACTGGAGGGCTTATTATGATGTTTTCGGAGGTGGATCGTGGAGTAAGTGAAACCCCAGGCAGGTGAGAGATAGGCGGGAGAAGCTGCTTGAAATGATCAAGGCTGGGGCCGGGAGAAAAATCTCTTGCATCCCAGGAGCATCTGAGGGGAAAAGAAAAGGCCAACGCAGGATGAGAGGTAGAAGAACGGGGAATCACGAAGCTGTGGAGAAGCTGAGACGTGCTGGCTGAGAAGTTGTGGCGTGCAGATGAACGGATTGAATGCAGCTGGGAACCGGCTGATGGCTTGGGTGAGGATCCTTTTATGCAGAGCTTGATTGATGATTGGGGTGAGGTCCAGCGATGAGGTCGGAGATGACCATGACGCCGATGGGCAAACGGAGGGGGCGGAGTCTTCCAGCTTGAATTTTTGCTATCAGCTCCACTTTACAGTATGGTTTTCCAGGGTGTGCATGTGTGCCGTGCACCAAGTCTGCAGATGAGAGATGAGTAAGTGTGTTCACATGATAAGATCATGACAAATTCCCCACAACGTGTGTTTGCGTGCAGCTGAGTGCTGCTGTCGCCGGAGCGCAGGATTCCCTTCAGTCTGACGAACAGACGCAGGAATCAGAGACAGACGGATCGCTGACTCGTTTGCATGTGTGAAAAACCACACACACACACACACACACACACGCACAGAGAGAGAGAGAGAGAGAGAGAGAGCGAAAGGCACACACCCATGTGTGTTTATCATCCTTTGTGCACCACTAACCACTCAGCAAACTCTTTGTAGAAATTCTATTTTGGTCTGAACTTGTCTATGTTTGAGAAACCGAGTCTATTCTAGAAACAGTGTTACTGTATATGGTACATCCCCATCTGTGCTCACACTTTGTTTTTGCCTTGAGTTCCTTTTTCTTCTACTTCTCTCTTGTGGTATTTTTCCCCTCCCTTAGTCTGTTCCTCTCTTGTCATGTTTTTTTTGTTCTTGTTTTTTTTTTCTTTTTTCATTTTGCTACTTCTACCCTTTTCCACTTCCCTTTTTTTATTCTCATAATTTAAATTCAATGTAAGCATTTTCTCATTAAGCCTTATTAAGAACAACGTTGACATTATTCATTTCATCCATCTTAATGTTACCTCCTCTCTCTCTCTCTCCCTCTCTCTCTCTGTCTGCTCTCAGTGTGTCTGCACATGCGTGCTGTGCAGCAATCTGGTGCTCCTCTGAGAAACACACACACAGTCACTCCCATGCATGCACAGGGATGCACCGTGAAGGTGTGGCATTGTGGCTCAAACACACACTCTTACACCCACCTGTAACACAGATGGAAGGAGGGAAGACGCCGAGTCGTTACCGCACTGTGGCGAACTCCAGGGCGTCTTTTCATCTTTTCTTCTGCTTTTCTCCTTTATCCTGCGTTTCTTTTCATGTTCAACCACATCCCTTGTTCTTGCTCTTGCTATCTGTGTTTGTTCCTTCTTCTTTTTCTTCTTGTAATTCAGATGGCTGGCCTAAATTTACATTTGAGTCAGTAATGTCGTATGATTACCCCTCGAAGTTTCCACATTGTTTTTACATGTTAAAACCACAAATAATTATGGGGTTTGTGGGAATCGTACGTAATAGACCAACAAAATGTAGTTCTTAATAATGAAGTATACATATGTATATATTTTTTGCAAGTAAAAATCTGAAAAGTGTGGGCTGTACTTGCATTTAGCTACCTTACTTACTTACTTACTTAATACTTTGTAGCACCAACTGTAGTTATGCATGTTTATCACCTTTACAGACCTGCAGAGTAAAACCTTTACATCACTTTAAGGTTTTGCACCACAGATACACAAGAAGATTTGTACTTGATCTAGGCCTTTTAATACATAAATATGCTTTGTGTTAATTAGGAGTGGAATAATAATTAGTGTTTAGGACATAAAATACAGGATTTCCCTAGGACACAAAGACTTGGGGGCCCTGCCTTGGTAGCAACACTGCAGATTTCAAGTTTCCATTTAGCTGAACTAAATCATCATGTATTCCAGATCAAATTTATTATTTTTCTATTAAAGACAGTGGCATAAAATATACTAATCTCAGTCATTTTTAGCCACCAAACTAAATGTCATTATTTTCAACTTAATATTTAGGAAAACAACAAACAGATTAAGAAAGTCCAGAAGCAGCATTCAGCTTCTATGCTCCAAAAATCTGGAAAAGCTTCCAGAAAACTGCAAAACTGCTGAAACACTGAGTTCCTTTAAATCAAGGCTGAAAACCACTTGTTGTTTTTGATTAGTAGAAACTGGAGCATTGATCAATATATTTGATGTGTGTTAAATGTAATGTTTACTGCATGTTTCTAAATTGGTGACTGTTGTGTTTTTATGGTGTAAAGCTCTTTGAACTGCCTCCTTGCTGAAACGTTCTAGAGAAATAAACTCGACATAAATGCAGATTTTCAAACCCTTAAAAGTGAGTTTTTGTGCCGTCGAAAGGATTTCTGATACATCATTGTTTCAGGGTCGGCGAGCGAGTATCACCTCCTTCACGACGCGGTTACACAACGCGCTCCTGTTACGTGATACAGCGGCGAAGATCCGTAACCATCCCTGTTAATGCAGCGCAGCTTTCCCACCTCGGCTCTCGGAGTAATCCGCCTACATTTCATCCGCGCACCACAATCCTCTTGTTACACCTCCGCCATCTGAACAGAGCGCTCGCGGTTACGCCAGATCAGCGGTTCCAAACAATCGTTCCTCAGAGTGAAACAGGAGAAACATGATCATGCAAGAATAGCCTTTTTTTTTCTTTTTCTTCTTTTATTCCTCTTACATAAAATCATCCCACAGAGAGAAAACAGAAGATTAACTTAGGGATTTCTTTAGAGACTTTAACCTAAAGGAATGGTGTTCAGGCTGAAAACTACAGCGCATGTACTAAACATGTGAGTACTATCATGGAAGAAAAATGTACTCAACACTAATACAGGCCGGTGTCCATTTTTAGAACCCATTCAGGGACGTGGCGTCTAAATTTAGCGAGTCGTTTTGTTAAACAAATACAGCCTCAGCGAGCTGGAACGCTGTCAAAACACACTGACTGTGTTGTGTGTGTGTGTGGACACAACATGTGCATCAAGTAAGGTTATTTTAACTTTTAGTTTTACATAAACAGTTAAACCCAAAGGGAGAGTGATGGAGAGAGAGGAGGGCGAGTGGGAGTGAGTGTGGATGGAGAGGTGTAGGAGGAGTTCAGTTTCATTAGCATGATGGATAGGAGGGAAGCTCTTAAAACCACACACTCACATACTCCTAAAACAAACACACACGGATTTTGCAATTGCAACGACTCTGCTTTTGCAAGTCACCCCTGTGCCACTTTTCTCAGCATTTCAGTATTTCAACAGTTTTCAGCCGTGTTGACTAACCTGGTTAAAATGGCCATGTTCTTAAGCAATTTAAGCAGCACAAGCAAAAATGTGGCGATTTTATAAAGTTTAATTAAACTCAGGCTGCAGTTGTTGCACTGTTGAAATATTGTGTTTGCACATCAAACCTATAATTTATTACATTTACTAACTTTTTGTGGCATTCAGAATTGCTTGAGTGTCGAGATGAGGCCCAACAGATTCACTTTCACAAGCGGAGCATTACAGCTTCCGCCATGACGCTCCACTTGATACAGAAATGTCTTAAACATTTCTCTGAGTTTATTTCCAACGTAATGGACACGGAGACGTAAAAGAGGGAGAAAGCTGGGGAGAAGGGTAGAGGAGAGAAAAAAGCACAAGTCAACATCATTGTAGTCTGCTTCTAAACCTGCAGAGAGAAAACAAAACCAAGAAACCACAACAAGCATTTGCATATATAACAATAAGTTATAACATCATTGGAAAGTACGAGATGTATTTTGTAGCAACCACATCCCAACTGAGAGCATATGTGACAAACATGTGCTTCAGTCTGTAAGGTTTCTCCATGAGAATGTTCAATAGTGGATGTAAAGACCATTTATTAAATCTTAAGGCTTTCCACTAAAATCTCCTTCTTAAGTGAATAAATCGGACTGGTTTTAGAATCTAAGCTTCTTCAAAAGTTTAAAAGTCTGTCAAAGTGAAACCAAGCTGCAGTTTCACACCCACGGTACGAAGCTGAGACGGTTAATGGCGCCTGCCACCGTCTAGGTCAAGCCGTTCAGACCACCAGACTGTGCGGGATGAATTTTAGTGGACAAAGAGTGACCACGGTGACAAAGCAGGTTACAGTCTAGACATGTAGAGGTTCTCTCCATCCATCACATTACAAGTCGGGCCAACGGTCACCTCATCTCGCTTCATCTTCCTTTCTTAATAGCTTTTCATCTTTTCAACCTCACAAAAACCTCCAGAGCGCATAAGATACATAATGGAGACGTATCGGTGGCCCCATTTGAGTCTGTTAGTGTGAAAACATAAAGGTCGCAATGCCCTTTTCCTGTAACAGGTTTGCAAAGCTTGAGTTATTTGCAAAGTGCGAGAATATAAAGTAGAGAAGGTAGAGATGTTTTTTCCAGATTAGGATAACTTTAAATAAGTCGATTTATTGTGTTGTATTACCTAGCATGCTTCATGTGACTTCTCTTCACCATCACTACAACTATTTTTATGTTCTCTTTGAAAAATAGAACATGTGGGAACCGTAAAACATGAGTCATTTGGACCAATTTAATGTTACTGATACTTCTCTCTTTTCACCTAGGAAACGGTTTCTATTGCTTTGTCATGCTGCTAGCTAATGCTAATACTGCTACCTCATTAGGCATATGGCTATTATTAAGCAATAGATTATATTTTAAAATGTTCTTTCACATTTTTAGTTAAAGAAGGATCATTTGAAATAATTTTAAATCGGAGGTAGAGTTAGACTTGAATGTAAATATTTTCAGGGTTAACAAATGTCAGTCTATAAGATGAATTCAAGAAGACTTTTTTTGTCATGTAGCTGACAGAAAGTGGGAAATAGCAGCCAAGACAAAACATCTGAAAATACTGACAATAGGGTTGTACCAATCAAGATGTACTGCAGGGTGATTGGCTGAAAGATGAGTTGCGTTCCTCCAAGAATTGCGTGTAAAGGTGGAACGAATGGCAAGAAGGGGAGTTGGAGGTGGTATAGAAATGAAATCAAAGTGAGAAAAGGAGGAGCAGAGCAGGAGGAATCGATCTGGGCAGCGAAGAGAAAGCCAGGAAAGAGGAGGGACGGTTGAGGAGAATGAGATGGAAGGAAGTATTGATCTAAGGAAAGAATTAGAGTTAATGGTGGAGTGAGAGGTAGCAGAGGAAAAAAGTAAAGCTTGGGAGAGAGGAGTTAGGAAGTAATGGGAAAAAAGTACATTTGCTTTAAACTTGTAATGCAAATAGGCTCCGACTGGCCTTAAGACCTTTGAAAGAACTGATCATGTACCGTTTACTGCACCGAAATAATGATAATATGCTATACAGCAGCCACTTGATATCAGTAAAATGTTGTTTTCAAATGTTGGAGCTATTTTAAAAATTTTTTTTAGTTAAAATCTGTTTATTGTGTATGATATGAACACATGAAGAGGTTCTAACTAGTATGACGTTTATTTGCTTTTATTCCTTTTTTGCTGTCAACAGAGGAATTTGACTGCTACCAGAGTTTGATGCTTAGACTCTGGTAGTGGTCAATTTCAGTGTTTAAGCACTGAAAATGTTTAAAGTTTTAATTCCCCACACATCACAGACTCTGGAATTGACCATACAGTGTATATTGAAAGTATATTAAACCCAAAATCCCCTTTTTCATCATGAGAACCACCGCTAACAGACCATGTTAACTAGCTATTGTTAGCCAATGCTAGCAAGGCTTTCTGTAGCCGGAAAAAATAGCAGTTCTGCCTCTGTTTTTAAAAAAATAGTTTGCTTAAAGACAGCTTGAGTAAAACCCTTTCATCTAATATTTTGTTATAGTTGAAATCTTGTTAAATAAACTTTATCTAGGATATCAAGACAGCTATTTTGGTATTTTGTTTGGCTATAGCTAACTCTGTGGCATAATTTCCCCTACACCTCTTCCCCGGAGGTTCTGCTAAACAGATGGGTTGTAAGACGACTTATTTAATATACATCACTATGATTTAGAGCCACACACTAATGAGACCTCATAAAAATGAGTTTGTTTAGTGTGAAAGGGTCTGGTCAAGCTTAGGGAGAAAAACTGTGACCGCTGTTAGCTTTGCTGGTTGCTAGGAGACCATTTTAAAAAATGTCCATGATATTAGAGCAAGGAGAGTTTAGGATTGTTAAACGGGTGCATCTGACCAATTACTACTTATATTATGGTGTCACACAGGCGCGGAGCTATAGGGAGGGCTGGGGGGGCTGCTGCCCCCCAAACCGGCCTGGAGGTGCCAGGGAGGGAGGAATGGTTTCAAGTCATTGAAATATGTGATTACATACAGAGAAAGTGCGCCCTCGCCTGTTGAGAAGGGTGTATTTAATGTTAAATACCCCCGTCCCCCGCTCAACAGTTTCAGTTTCACCCCACGTAAGGGGCCCGATGATTCCTTAGGGGCCCAGTGATTGGTTAGGGGCCCTGTAATTGGCCCCGCGCCCCGGCCCGACGCTGACTTGTTCTGCTAGTGGTGTCACATTATTACAGAGGGAAATAATGTATCTTGATAACAAATGCTACATTTGGGGATTTTAATTTAATGTGCTTGCACAAGAAATATTGTCTTAGAAAATCTTACCAAGTAAGTTTGGCCTAGTTTCTAGTGCAAATATCTTAATTCTTTTGAAATAAGGCTTACAAGTAGTTTTTCAGCAATATATAGACTATTCCTTTAGGTAAATAGTTCTTTCATTTTGATTTCTTTTTTAAATTTTAGTTCTACTGGAAGATTATTTCACTTAAAACATGGAGAAAATGTCTTGTTATAAATGATCTGCCAGTGGAACTAGTACTTTTTATAAAATCAGTTTTAATGGGTCACTCACTTACAACTAATAGTTATATCTTGCTGAAAAGTTACTTGAAAGTTTATTATTTCCAGTATTTGCACTAGAAAAAAAAGACCAAAAATACTTGGTGAGATTTTGTGTTTAAAGTAAATCAAAACATAGCGGTATAAAAACGGTACAAGTTGAAAACTGAGGCCGGATGATGGATTGCTGCTCATTGACAGAACTGTGAAGTCACAGATACTCTCTGCTGTGCCGGAGCTGTGGTAGGGTGTCTCATTTCACTACTGTTGGGAAATTTACTGTAGTGAAACTTGAGCAATCCTGAAAAATAATATTGTTCTGTTGGCTTTGTAAACCGAACAGTGCTAAAGGCTACACTTTGTTGACCCAGAAAGTGAACCGCTACAGTAAACTGAAGCTGTACAGCAACCTGGAAAATTACATTACTTCCTGTCACCTTGATTTTGTGCTTTTGTGCTATTTGAACAGCTGCCGTTTAAATAGATTTCATTTGTATTTCTAATAGGTCAACGTTAGATTATTTTTGTTCATGGATTCTGAATAAAAGCACATAGAACTGAGAAATTTCAGCACTTTATTTCAGCAGAAGAACTCATTTGTATAATTGCATTGCAGTGATACATAGTCAACAAGCCAATAAAGCTGCTTTGGTTTTTGATAACAGAACTTATTAAACGTTTGTGAGTTAAAAGTACTTAGCAAAATGTAAAGATTTCAACCAGTTATTTGTGTAGTTTCTAAGAAATATAAGGTTTCATTGCAATGCAAGTCACTGAAAACAAAGTTTGAATGAGATGGGTCAGGCTGAATTTGAAATGACTTTAGTGAAACTTAGGGGCTGCCCAGAAAAACAGGAAAAAAGAAAAACTAGATCTGTTTTAACTTCCTGAACCCGGGTGAATCCCCACCATCTGCAGGGTCTGTGGAGGATGCCGCAACGACAAGACAAATCCCCAACTCGTGCTATCTGACTTGATCCGGAATGACTTTGCCCTTGTCTTTAGTCACAGAACCAGTCCAGAGGCTCCCAGCTCTTCTGTCACATTTAGCAGCGCGCAGGAATCAGAGCTGCACAAACCGGCGGGCCCCTAGCGTTTCTTTTTCCAGCCGGTCACTTTTTACCGCCTCTGTTTATCCAGCAGAAGCACAGCTGCCATGAGTTTGGTTTGGACCGAGTCGGTGAAGAGCGAAGGACCGCCGCGCCCTCAGAGGAGGTCGTCATCAGAACCGCTCTATCAGAGTTTAACTGAGCAGAGAAGAAAACGTTTTTGAAAAGACAAACTCAATCAAAAGTAACCTAAAGTAGGGCTGCAATTAATGATTATTTTGTCATTCTGACGATTAATTGAGTAAAGAAACTGCATTCTTTCAAATTTCATTTAACCACTTAATTCTTTTCATAATGCAATTGAAATACATTAAAAGATGTAAATAATTCAATTCCTTTTTCTTTAAATTAGAAAATAAGCATTTTATTTCCTTAAATGAGATAACATAGCACATTTGTTTGATACTTTGCTACTTCTAACATCAACGTGAAAAACTTGGCCTTTTCTGCTTGGCTGAACATCAGTACAGCGTAACAAAAGGCGCTTAATAAATTTATTTGTTTATTTTATCATATGCATTACAGAATTTAAACCAAGTTGAGCTAAAACTATGGCACAATAATGTACAGACAATGAAGGTTTCAAATTGCATATATTTTTGTACAGTTTTGACTTCATTACTGCTCTGAGTATGATGATGTTACAGAAAATGTCCTTTTTTAATCTGTGTTCTCCAGTTAACCAATTACTAAACTAGTCGCCAATTATATCATCAATCGATTAATCGCGATTAATTGTGTAATGTAGTAACAGGCTAGAAAGTAATTTTGTAGGAAATCTTTCTGTTTTATAACATCACTGGTGCCCACTTTACACAGTTTATCCTTTTTTTTTAAACTCACACTTAGGCAGCATTAATCATGCATTGTTTTGAGGTTTTTTCAGGGCTTTTTATAAACAATAATCATCTCCTCCCTGCTTGTTGTTGTTATGTTTGCGCTGGGATTAACTTTCCTTCTTTGCCTGACTCACGAACGTCTGAATCACAAGTGTGTGTAATATTTGGAGGCAGATTGGTTGGATCAGCAACAATGAGTCAGATGGATTTGAACAGTTCCCCCCTCAGCTACATCGCCTCTATGAAAACCTCTGCCAGATCAGAAATAGATTTTTAATGCCAAAACTATACCAAAATCTCCATTACACGGCAAATGCTACTAGCGAGTAGCTTTGTTGTAATTCTGGACTGAAACTTGTGTGATGCTAACTTGATAAGATCACGCATCAATACTAAAAGTCTGTTTTATTTAGGGTGGAGGACATATGGGCTGACAATAGAACAGAATTTTATAGTTTGATGGCTTTGTGTGATTAAACAATGAATTTAAAACAAAAAAAAGATATACAGTGTATTTACCACTTCTGCTGCATTAAACGAAACATCACTGTAATACTGAGTAGTAGCTGTGAATGTGTAACCGGACTCTGACGCGGACCAAAAGAAGGAAACTGTGGTCCGCCTGCAAACCCAGGAAGCAGACTACAGCGCAGGGCATTCTGGGTAAATAAAATCAAAACAAACGTAAGAGTTTAGCGCCAGCGAGAGAAATGGCTCGTGGCGTTTTACAAAATAAAAAGGAGAAATCCTACAACCGCTAAAATCTGACGGTACTCCATCTTTGTTTATATTTTTGCTTAGGAGGAAGTTGCGGTCAGTGTCTTCTGCAGTTTTCATGTTGTTTACTTCTGTAGTTCTTAGTGCAGCGCCTCCACAGGCGAGGAGGGGAACAGGCTGCTCAAAGGGTCTGGCTCGTTTGACAGTGCAGTGTGGAAACAAACCACACCAGCTGACAATGTAACAAATGTTGCCATTAACTTCAGTGTTTGAAAAAATCAATGTGGCTGGTGGACTCATCGTGTCGCCTCCCCCAGGTTACTGTTTCTTTTAATGGTAGATGCTGTAGTTTTTAAAAAATAATTATTGATAACCTGCGTTTCAGGACATCCTTGTCTTAAACAGTGAACTGCACTGGTAGAGATCGTCTTTGATTTTTGAATGAAATAAAATCTGGGTAATTCCCATTGTAGTTATTACACACCATGATTTTACACCTTCCCACCTCAGCTGGATGAGAAACCCCCAGCTGACTCTTGCAGCTTGTCATTAAAAGGAGTTAAAGAGAAGGTATAAGTGCTTTCCAGATTTTTAAAACTGGAAACCTTCTCATGTCTAAAGTGTGGAGCAATAAGTTAAGTTTTTATGTGCTGGAGCCTGAAATCTGAGATCAAACATGACTTTTTCACACATAAATACACATTGAAGATAAAAAATACAGCTTTATCTGTAATTCAATTAAAACATACCTCAATTGTAGGCTTGTAAAATGAGCTCAGTCATAAACCTGATAAATAAAATCTAAAAAGATAGATTTTTGTTTACTGAGGCAGAGGTAGTCAAGAAAACAAGAATCAATAAATTGGCCCAGATTTTCTTAATTTTGGGATATTTAAACGTGAAGCCAATCTTATAAACCGATCGTATTAACCTCAGCAAAGGTCTAAAAATCAGCCGCTGTCCACCTTTGCTCTGCAGTGAGAGAGTTTTGAATTTAGCCCCGGCCAGCAGGTCATGTCTGCATGTTTGCAGCTAACAATAGTCACCTCAGCGTCACTAACTCAGCAACTTTCTTGCTATTTGGCAACATTTCAACATTTTGTTCAAATTCGGAATTGGCAGGTGGAGAGTTTTAAAAATCGGTAATCAGCGATCAGGCAGAAAACTGCAATCAGTGCACCTCTAATTTTTTCGTATAAGAGTTTTAACCATGTTTTACTTAAATTATTGCATAGTGCCTCGTATATATTTTGGAGAGCAGATTGTTCTCACATATCCTCATGTACAAATCCATATCCACCTCATTCTGCATCCTGAGTGTGAGGAGTCGAGATTAAATGGCACGGTGTGATTATCTGCGGATAATCACCGGCCATGGCACACAAACACACACACACATACATCACACACACACACACACATTCGCCGTATTTCATCAGTTTTCTGCCTCTCCTCCCACCTCTAAACTCCTCCTCTTCTTCCTCACCTGCAATCACATCACATCCCCGTCTCCACCTCCCTTCTTCTCCTTCCCCAGGCTAATACTAATAGCCACCTTTCTACCGTTTTATATTTTATTTTAAGGGCATAAGCGCGGAAATTCACCAGCGACATGATTTGCGTGGCAAGTCATCGGGGAGGACGTGCTAATTGCATCAGCACATTAAGAGAGAGACTTTCCACCTCTTTTTTGTCCCCCACAAACGATCTCTGTCTGGCTCGGAGACTTCATCTGTTTGTCTGCGGGTTTGCTTGCTGAGATGTGTGTTTGTATATATATGTGTGTGTGTGTGTGTGTGTGTTGGAGGATTATGCAGCATCAGAGCCAGATTTGTTCCGTATGCTTTCCCCTCCCCTCCGCCCCCCTGCAGCAACAGATTATCTGTCCTCCAGCGTGCAAACCGCGCAGCCAGAAGCCAAACACTGTCCGAATTTAAATAAAACAACACACACACACACGAGGAACTTGGAAGAAACGTGTATGCGTTTGTGTGTGTGTGTGTTTGGTTGACTCTGTCCATCTTAGGCGCAACCAGGTGTCATCAGTTCGGCTTTTTGCACATATCACTGCACTGTGCTCGCGCGCGCGCGTGTGTGTGTGTGTGTGTCTATTAATAAACGCAGAGAGGTATATGAGACAGGATGTGGTCGCCATGGTGCAAAGTCCTCCCACGCCTTGTTCTCACTGTGTGTGTGTGTGTGGTCAGATGTTTTGTTTATGCATGACAAATGATACAACCTGCTCCTTTTTTTAAACATTCTGTTGCAACATGCTTTTTTTCCCTCTTCTTTTCCCATTTATATAGATTCTTCATTTTTTCACATCTTAATGCAGTGAAAGTTGTCAGACATGGACACACACTTGCACGCACACGTGTGCGCAAGCGCACACACCCATACAGACACACACACACACACGCATGCAAGCATGTGGAGGAAGCCGGTTCAGTTCCTGCACGATTAACAGACACGTCGTAAGGGGCACCGATTTCTTTCAGCGTCTGACCTTAAGTTTCAAAGCTGAAGGTTGATCTGTAAGTCAGGCTGTTGCCATGGTAACGCCACATGCCTTTGCGTCTCCAACTTCAGATGTCGGGAAAAGCGGGAGGAGGGAGATGCCTGCAGTTAGCAGCAGCCGTTATCTGAAAAATAAATAAATAAAAATGACGCTAATAACGTGCGCTAGCTGTAGCCACCTTGTGGGAACCATGTGGGTCAGGGGTCGCGGGGGTCGCGGCCACTGGGTCCGACCGCAATGGTGATGCCCATGTGTGTGTCCCTTGATTAGCTTCTGTCGCCTCTGTGGTTCTGCAGGTTGTGTGAAGTAAATGCAGCAAAAGCCACATAGAGGTTGTAAAATCCTTAAAGTGAAGTGAGATCTGCGTGTCCAGATGGGAATCCCACCGGTTGCTTCTGTTTATAAACCAGCACACAGCTGGGAAGGCTCTGGAGAGTCAATACTCTGCCAGATATGAAGCTAATTGCCAAGTTGCTCATCTTTTTGCCCTCCTGTCACATAACACGTTTTTATATCTTCTCCTCTCCTGGTTCTCTTCATTTTCTGCAACATTTTTGTGCAACCCACCTACCTTCCTCCGGCGTAATCTCTTCCTCAGCCTGCCATCTGCTGGGAGAAACACAGAGCTGCATTGTTTTTCCCATCCCAGCTGGTTGCTCTGGAGCTCGCCTCATTTGGCATTCCAGCAATGTGCATCCAACACACGGCCTGGTTGGAAAAGTTAAGTGGTTCTGTGTCTGTTACAGCCCTGGTGAGCTGTCTCTGTGTGTGTGTGTGTGTGTGTGTGTGTGTGTGTGTGTGTGTGGGTGTGTGTGTGTGTGTGTGTGTGTGTGTGCGTGTGTGTGTGTGCGTGTGTGTGTGGTTATTTTTATTAGTTTTTTGGGGGGGGAGAAAAAACCCACCTGAAAATGTGTTTCTGTTCATTTGCATGTAGCTCATGAATAAACATCTGCTCCGTCGTGTTAAGTATCGGTTGAAGAATCACACACAAATGTAACAATGCAAAGTTACACATGTTCACTTACGAGGAAGATGAAGGAACAGGGGAATAATTAAACTATTCTTACGCATTTTTCCATGTTGCAACTATCAACTTAAATGTATTTTAATGAGGTTTTATGCAGTCGACCGACACAATGGAGAGATTTACAGTATCGGTTTACCAGCTCTGCAGATGTAGTGATTGAGATTTTCTTCCATTTTTCTTTGCAAAATACCTGAAGCTCAGTCACATTTTGACTGACATCTATAAATGTCAATATTACAGATTTTGAGTTGGATTTGTGTCTGGACTTTGACTGGGTCGTAATACATACACACAACACATTCCTGTCCCTTGAACTCATCCATTTTTTAGTCACATTACTACCGCAAACATTGGGATTTTATGTGAAAGGCACAAAGTGGTGCAAAATTGGAAAGTAGAAAGAAAATTATACATGATTCAAAACATGTTTTATGAATGAAAAACTGAAAATTGTGGTGTGTAAAAGTATTAGCTCCCTTTTCTCTGAGTGCAACCAGTTGCTTTCAGAAGTTGCCTGATGACCGCTAATGATCTGTGTATAATATAATTTCACTACAAATACAGGTAATGTGACAAAAGTTCGAGGCCACTGTATAGTTTGGCCTAAACCACTGCATTGAAGCTCTGGCTGTGTGGTTACAGTCAGAGAACCTGTCAGATAATGATGATGCATTGTGTTGGGTTAAGTTTTTACAGAATTACTTAACAATACAGAGCATGTTGTGTTTGTTTAATCTTTACTCTGCTGGAAACTACCACATTTATATGGTTTACCTCTTGTACTACTTCACTTTACTGAAGAACACAGTTTGAACGGCTGAAGACGCCTCCAGACTCTTCCAGCAGCCATTATGTTCTTCGTCTCAGGCAGAAAGAGCGAAGGTGTGATGTCAACGCCAGCGCTGAAGCCGTTTATTCCAGCACTTAAAGTGCCTCGTCTTTTGTCTAAATGATAGGTGTCACTGCCGGGAAAAGCACACGGCTGCATTGCCGGGGTAGCAATAAATAGGGTTGATTTACAAGAAGAAGAAAGCAGTATCTTTGGTGCAGCTGTCTGGCGAACGCCTCTTATTTTTCTCTAGTGTTATAAAAATCTCCCTTCTCGGCTGTCTTGGCGTTTCTTGTTGTCGAACACAGAGACGGATGTCCATCCAGCTCGTTCGTTTTGCTCAAACATCAACCAGAAAAGTAATTCAGGTTGAAACACACAGGTTACAGAACCTTCACCACTGGTAACATCACTGCTGCCAGCAGACAGCTGCTAATACTCACTAGTGAACCAGTAGAGACGACCTGCAGCCTTCATGCAGCCATTTTGCCAGACTTCACAGTAGTAAGACTGAAACAATTAATCCGATTGTGATTAATCAATTACTAAAATAATCGTCAACTAATTATGTAATCGATTAATCATTACCTGGAGTACTCATACTCAAAGAAAGGGAATTTGCTGAAAGAACAATACAGTTGTAATTAAGCCAAATCTGTGCAAACAATAAATACATTTTACATTTGGGATAAAAAAAAGAAAACAGCCTTTCTATTCCTCCAGTGGCACAGTTTGAGGTTCACCAGGTTCAAATTTAGTAAAAATACTCCCACTAAGCAGCTTTTGCTGTCTAATTATTAATCATTGAATCTAAAATATAACTAGCAAGTCAGCCCTTCACTGTATTTGTAAGTGTACACTAAAGGAATGCTGCTATTGCATTTTAGGCAATACAATTTTTAATTTTCTTTGTTTATTTGCATTTTTAAAGTATTTCTAATATTGTATAAAAAAAAGTGAAAAATCTGCAGTATGTGCCAGAATGTATTTATTTGATTAATCGTCACAATAATCGATTAATCGAATACTAAAAGTAGTTGTTAGTACCTACCAGTAGTGACTAAATGTTGGTCAATGTTAGAAATCCAGACATTGCGAGGACATTTCTTACTTTGGGGATTCTTAATGTTTATTGTGCTTTAATAGTGCTTTGTAGGGAAAATTAGAATTGCATTTGGAAACTGTGTGGCCTGCTTTTGTACTTAAACATGACAGATGTCTGTCGTGTTTTACTCTCTGTGTCCCTGCTACACTTCCAGCAGCCAGGTGCTACCAGGACTTGTTTAACGTTATTGAACCGGCCCGTTTACGTCTGTGAAGCAGGATCAGTCTGCTTCACGTCTTGGAGGCGACGGCCTCTCTCTTTTCCTTTTGAACTTTGCATCCATCAGGGCCGAGGACGCGGCTCTGATAGACCAGACGGGGATAATGTGCTATTATCGGAGTCTTTTCACATCACCGAACGCGGCGTGATTTATCAGTCGCTAATCGAGGCCTTTGACCCGATTCTGAGATGATTTAATGGCGGCTGGTTCATATAGAAACAGAGGGACTGTAGAGAGGAAGGACCTGACGCGCCATGCAGGCACAAAGAGGGCGAGAAAGAGAGCTGGTGTCGGCGGAAGCAGCACGTTTCTGCTCATTAGAGACAGAATTATCTGCCGACTGGAGGAAAGCATCCACACACGGAGCAGGCACTGGCTGCAATTTGCCTTGGCTGATGAGGCGCTGATCTGACACTGTAGGCAGTGGGATGACAGTGCGGAGGCAACAGAGCAGCAGCGACTACACACACACTCACACACACACAGAGGCTGCCAGGAGTTTGTGATCACAGCGACATTTCCAGCTCCCTTAAACAAAGCAGCACGCCATCAGGATCCCCATCATCTTGACATCTGTGTTTGTGTGCGCGGTGCACCTGTGCACGTTTGTATATTTTATGCAATACACATTTTAGGCTTTAAATCAGCCCGAGCTGTCACTAAAGTGTTTGTTGTTTCGTGTTGCCTCAGCGCTGCCTTTCCAGGCAAAAATCGGCGATCTTGTCGGGACCGGTCGGACCCTACAGAAGTTGGAGAGTTTAGTTTAGGGTCATGAAGCCTTGTCCAAACAAGGATAGGTGAGCAAGCGGGACAGGTTCCTCCGGTTTTATTTATAGCACAAAAGGAAGTGGGTTAGCTTTACTATCAACTTGTAGACACACACACACACACACACACACGATAAAGGTGTGTGTCTTGTTTGCATGCTCCGCCTCACCTTGAGGGGGGGGGGGGCAAAGGTAAGAGGCACATTCACACACTGAGAAAGACTCATTGGTTCCAGCACACCTGAGGGGGCGCGGCCTCCTCGCAAAGGAAGTCTGACTGTGAGGAAGTGGGGAATGCATTGTTTGAAGGACTTCGAGTGTGAAAGGAGATACCACACAGGCGAGGGTGTTTCTGTGTGTGTCAACAGGGCAGAGACAGAGAGAGGAAATTACGTTTAGGAACGACAACAGCAGGACTCGTTGAAAAAGAATGGGGAAGAGAATAGGAGGGATTTTCTAGAAAACGAGATCAATCCTTCCGATCTCAGCCTGACGACAAACCGTCATCAAGTTTTAAGTGTAGGAGAGCTCATGAGTATGCGCAGATGCTAGGGTTCAGCCGGCTGAGTGGGTGCTGTGCAGCCCTCCTGCTGCGCAGATGGCTCGAGGATGACGTCAGGCTGAGACGGGACTACTGCAGTCTGGACTCTAGGGTCTGCGAGGAACCCCAGGAAAGTGTGCTGGAGGACCAGGTTAGTCAGAAAACAGAATCCAGGTGACGTATTGATTCAAAGAGAAGAGTGGAATAATGTAATCCATTGTGAGTGAGACAGAGGCCGTTCTGCTTGTGGTGGTTTATGTTGGTCTAAAGTCCAAAGGTGACTAAATTTATCCCATGTTTGAGATCTACTGATACGGTATTCTTATTCTCTCTTCTATTAATGGGACGCTCCTTCATGTTCCTTTGTTACTTTGGGTTGTTTTTAGAGACACAAAAACAAATTTATGGCAGAATTATGATCTCTACATGTTTTAAAACTTTGATCGGTTGATTAGCAGTGCGACATAATCCATGTTTTGGTATTGGCCCAATATCAAGTACAAGTAAATGCAGGGCACCGATAGCAACACTGTTTTTAATCTAAGTTTAATATGTCTGATTTTTAGGTGTTTTTGTGGTTTTTCCTTTAAATTATTTTGCTAAAACCTCGGACAGATCTTAGTTTGTCTACAAATACTTTATTGGCATATTTAGGCCAGTCATGGTAACACATTTTACTGGATGATAAATTGTCCAGGAAGTTAATGCGATAAATGATAATGTTGTTTTCGTACCATTTTCAAGTAATATGATTGGAATGGCATAACAATGCAAAAACACATTGTTCTAATGAGCATTTAACACGGAAGACATTTTAAATATCCAAACTGAATACACAAACCAAAATTTTTATTATGTAGTTTTTTGGTAGAAAATGAAAAATAATAAATAAAAAAAAAAGAAAATTATTTAGCTTGTTTTCATCCATAATTTGATTCATTGCTTATTGTGACAGAATTAGACATTTCAACATGGTTTGTGTGCGTTTTTCCTGAATAAACAAAGTGCAAAAAACTCATTTGAGAGCAAATTGAAACAAAATCTTCTTTGACATAGAGTTGAGAAGCTACAATACAAAAACAAAGAGGGAATTTGATTCTGAAGTATTGATCCCACAATATTATCAATAATGTTTATTTTAATTTTCAGCAGATTTTCCATTTTGTTAAAGCAGAAATCTCTGCTCTGTTTCTGGCTCTTCAGAACGAGAGGTGGAGCCATTACAGGAAGCTCCATGATCTTACCTGCTTATTGCATGCTTTGCTCTCTCCCTTTCATCGGAATTAAATCCTCAAAACTTTCACAGGTGTTTATAATATCAGAGTAAACAATTGATACATGTTTACCTGTGAACGTGTTCGGCAGCCTGCTCACTGACACACCTTGGCTGTTGGTGAAGAAAGCTGAGGCACGGCAGAACCGGATGTCATTGTAAACAAACACTTTAACATCTTAACATTATGTGCAGCACTTTGATTCTGGGAAATACCAAAATAGCTTCTCAGTGTCCGGTAAACACCGACTTGTTGCATGAACAAACTTATTTACATGTGATTTTAAAAGCATCTCTTATTTAGTGGAAACACAGCAATTAAGAAAATGTGTTTTTTTCGACTTTAGGGGAATATTGACAAAGTTTGTATTGGAAACGCTACAAACATGTATGTTGAAAATAATGCTAAAAGTACAGGACAGGCAACAGATACTGTTATAATTGTACCATTTTTAAGTGACAGAAAACTCATGCAACAGGTTAGTTAAACACTTTTAAATTAACTCTTGCTGCTAGCAGCATTAAATACAATTCTCGGTTAGCTAGTTGGCCCAAAGTGTTCATCTTCTTTCTCCACTCAGACCTTTAAACAGGTTCTTTGCAGACTTCAATCAACTGACCTGAGCTGCTTATCTTCCATTATTTGCCCTCGTTGTTAGCAGTCAGATTTTATTACACTTCAATGTGGAGAAGTTCTTCATTTTGTCCACAAACGGGTCGGATCGGCCTCAGATTTCTGACTTCTGTAATCTGTTGAGAGCTGAAGGTCGCTCCTCGATGCAGGACGAACGCTGACAGACGTGTGTTTGTATGCGTGGCTTGATGGATAAGGGAAGTAAAGAGCTGTGTACAAAAAACCAGCAGATTTGAATCAGACAGATGTATGTTCATGCGTCCTTCAGAGCCATCGGCGGCTGTGTGCGCAGCTTGCGGATGTTCACATTTACTTCCCCATTCCTGTGTTTTATGCCCGGGCACTTTGGGTCTGCAGGGGCTTATTGTTGTGATGTGATTAGTCCCGCTCTAATAAATACACCAGTCTGTCTGACAGCATTTCTCCGAGCCGGGCAGAGCCGTGTGACCACAAGCTAACAGGATGATTTTGGCTCCACGCATGTTGTGTTTGTGTCGCTGTGTGTCCAGTACGTGTCTGCTGACGCTGTTTGCCCCTTGCACTTTCCTAGTTAATTTATTACCTGATTTGCCATTAGAAGGACGAAGTCTGGAAAAATTCCTAAACATATCATTTATTGCCCGGGTTCTTTGAAAGAGCAGCTTTATGTGCTCACACTTACAGTACAGCAGTAATCATTTTATTATTCGTAGTAAACACAATAGTTTCCGAGCCGTTCCCATAGCAATCACTAGACAACATTGAAACGGAGCGCCTGCTGCCACACCTAACATGTCAACACTTGGTTTAACCTTCAACACTCAGGAGACGCAAACCTTTCTAACCTTTACAAATGTCTAGATGTATAGCAGCATCACAGTATGCAATATTGTTACCACAAAGGATTGTTTCTACTGCGGTGGCTATTATTCCAACTGTTCTGAGTTTTTACACGCTAATGTAATATTTAGCTTGTGGACAGAGTCTCACACTGGACACAGATGGGATTGTCCCAAATGCTACAATCTAAGAGTGTTGGAAGCAGAGAAGAGGAAAGAAGAAAACAAGAATATATCACCTGATATCGTCTCTGGAATGTAACTCCAGAAAATTTATTATTTGCTGAAAACCCACTTATTCATTGATTTTTCCTCATAAAGTAAAAATATTTAAAAGAAAACTCAGTTTGGGAAGCTGAAACTCCTTAGCACAATGCTACTTCACATGCTATTGGCTGGTGTTTGCTAGGCAGCCAATCTCGGAGCGCCATTTATTCTTCTGGTTGCTGATTGGCTGTACAAGAACAGAACTAAGGAAGACTGTAGATGCTAGCCTCTGAGTTAGCGCTAAGATGGTTTTAGCTGTGCGTATTCATACATGTCAAGGCGCATTTGTTATGCAGTTATAAGTTATTTTAGATGTGGTCTCAAGTATTCATGGATTTTAGATGTTCTGTATGGTTCCTACACCCACATATGCCTGAGGCCCACTGCTGCACTGTGCTCTTCCACTAGGTAGATTTAGATTTAAAATCATGCATTAATTTAATCAGCATGTTTCTTGATGACGACAGATGTTTTTGGTAGCATGTAGCTAATGCTAACTTTTGATTAGCATTAGCTTATCAAAAGTTAAGTGATGACTTAGTAGTTAATTTGGACTTTTCTGTTTTAGATGAAAGCAGTCAGATCGTGTTTATGTACCATCGCTGTGTCTTCACAACAGTGTCAAGAGCAAATGCTTGACATGTTCTACTTTCTTTTTATTGGCTGCTTTAAGAAACAAAAACTCCAGATTGGCTCCTAATTCATGGCTCCTCTCAGAGTTGCTGTGGTGGAATATCCTGTTTTGCATGGAGGTTGTTGAACCCTGGATGTTATCTCTGATGCTGCAGGTAGCTTGCAGACCTTTACACTTTGT
This sequence comes from Poecilia latipinna, assembly GCF_001443285.1. Classification (NCBI taxonomy): domain Eukaryota; kingdom Metazoa; phylum Chordata; class Actinopteri; order Cyprinodontiformes; family Poeciliidae; genus Poecilia; species Poecilia latipinna. The sequence continues at coordinate 3,399 of NW_015113286.1, read as the reverse complement.
ACCTCTTTTATTGCTGCAGGTCATCGACAGCCCTTGATTTTATCTGTTTGTTTTGTAATTTTACTGGAGGTCATTGTTTTGCAACACGTCTTGAGTTATTTTTCTTCCTCTGTGCTGACACACTCCTGTTTTCTTTTTTCATTTCTCTTGCTAATGATCCGTACCACGAGCCAATCTGTCACTGCTGCACCATCAGTCCCTTCCTCTCATTCCCTGTTGTCTTCAATATGATGGCGATAGATTTTTCTCTCCCTCAGGGGATGAAGGCACATTTATTGTGGAAAACAGTAAGGGGCCGACATAAGGTAGGATGTTTCACGGTCGAACAATTATTAAAGATAAATGCACTGCAATAAGCCACGCTAAGTGAGATTGGCACTGGTGATGCGTTAAATTAATCATTTGGTCTGTGTTTCTTTCCTCTTTTTAAATTAAAAAGCTTAATTACATATATTTATAGTTTGTTGTTTGTAGTAATGCAGCCCACGTCTTTGAGATCTGATTCTTTATTCACAACATCATTTATAGAAATCCACACCAGTACCTTTTTATGACTTATTCTCAGTTTTATAGTGAGGTTCAGCAGATTTCTGCTTTTTCCTTCGAAAGCAACACCGTCACACTTTCTGTTCTACATCCATGTAAAGCAACAATTTTCTCTTTATTGAGTGCTTTCATAGTGAAAAATGAAGGAATTTCAAACAATACTTAGAAACATTTCTCATCAATTTAATAGTTCTTTACAAAAATGTGTCTTGTGAACGACTAAAGGAAACGGCTAATTTCCTTTTTTTTTTTTTTTTTTTGCAAAAGGTGAAGTTGCCAATATGGCTGCAAATTTTTTGATTAGCTATAATTATAGAATACTGCTGTGAGTGGTCATCAATATAAGTTACAAAGCTGACAATTTAAATGTCTATAACCAATATGTTATCAGCTGTTAGCATTTCTCCCTGTTTTTTCTTAGAGAATGGAAACCCCTAACTGTGAAATTTTCAAAACGATGAAACATTTTGCTGCAGTACGTTCAGCCCTCCTCTTACCTGCTGAAGTGGGTCAGTTTTCCTCATCACTTATTCGTACACAAGAGTCTTACAGAATGCCGCCAAACCTGCACAGCAGAAAGTAGCAAAGCATCAAAATGTCCAGCGCCTGCCAAAAGCTCTCTGTTGTAGCAGCGAGAATAAAAAAAAAAGCTAAAATGTTTCTGTAGACCAACAATTTTCTTTTAGATTTGCTTCAGACACATTTTGTGCTTTGTTTGATTTCAATTTCAAAAAGCTGAGAAAATCGTGAACTTTGAATCGTCTTTATATTCCAAACACTGGATGGTTTCCCTTTGAATCTTTTATTAGGAGCCACCCGGCTAATCACTCAGGCATGTTTTTGTTTTCAGCATTTAAGCCGCGGTATAATTTGCATGATAAACTCCTGAGAGCACGTTTGCCTTTTGAGACATCGGGAATCTCGTTTCTAAACCTTTGTACTGGCTGCACACCGGCTATACAAGCTGAACCACTGAAAAACGAAAGCTGTCAAAACTGCAGGGCCTTTTACTTTACTTTTTTACAGACATTGCTATGCTTATCAGAGAAGATAAGTTTTGTTTTGTTTTACTGCATTTAAAAATAAACCTTAGATGTTGCAGGCTGTGTTGAAGCGACACCAGTAACACATACTGACATGCAGTGTTTATCTGTGAAACACTGCGGCGCGCGTCACGCAGGCTAATCTGATTGGAGCCGCCTCGGCCGTCCTGCTGGATTGTTGCTGCATTAGGTGATAAATGCACAGGTTCAGCGGCGGCCACGGGTAACGTGCCGAGAGTTTAAAGGTGCTATCTGTCTCTCCGGCTGTGTGAGCATCGGTTTACAGGAAGCGCAGATCTCCATGGCAATCTGAAATTGATTGCCAGCGGCTCTCAGGGCAGGTACTCGTAAACAAAAGGAGTGAAGGGAGGAAATGATTAGGCCTGTCACAATCAATCAATTAATTGTATGCATTTTTTTTACTTAATTTCACCAGGATAAAAACCCATTGAAAAATAGAAACGTCTTTCAAGGACGTCCTGGCCAAGAGGCAGCAACGAACACAGTACAGAAAAAATACACAATAAAGAAAATGACAAGCTATTAAAAAACACACAAAGAATTAAAACAAGTTCAATAATTCCCATTTTCATTTAATGTTTTTCTCTTTTCTCTCTGTTTCTATCCAAAACTGGACAACAAAATTCTGTTTGTTTGGTCTCAACTACTCCTTTTTCCAAGGACAATTGTGTTCAGAGAGTTTTCATAATTCATGTTATTTATTGTTCTGTTAATTTATTTTTAATATTTAAAATGTCTTCCAGCTCCAGTGTTAAATATTTATTACAATTTAAAGTTTATTGATCTTCGATCTTTGCTAGTGCCATTACATTATTCTCAAAACAACAATATTATCGCTCATCACAATAAATGTATCGTGTCAGGCCCACAAATCACAACATGTTGCATCAAACACAGCAGAGCTGCTGGGCTTTGAGCGTCTGGCGTGTTTTGGTTATGCAAATCGTTTTCTCGTTGCTACGGATGCCTGAGCGTCTGCCTCTGCCCCTCCTGGCTGGTGCTCCTTGGTCTGCCATTAGTGATGAATAATGGGGCAGTCTAAAATAGGCAGCATGCTTCCAACAAACTGGTGGGTGCTGCTTTGGAGTGGGTGTGGAGTGGGCTTTGAGGGAAAGACTGCAAACGCACCAAAAGCAGCGTCATAAACCTGTAATGTTGCTTCTCTCTTCATCTGGTGTGAGTTTGTTAGCAGAAAGTTGTCCTAGTAACAAATTCCCCTCTGTTTTCCTTCTGTTTATGTGTGAAGTCTAAGACGGATAGCTGCTACATGAGAGATTTTGTTTTCCCTTGGCTTTTTCTTACCTTCTCCACCTTTTTTGGGCCTTTTCTCCTGACAGAAAAGTGTGAAGGAGGGAATCCTGTTAAAGCAGACAAGCTCCTTCCAAAGATGGAAGAGGAGGTACTTTAAACTCAGAGGGAGGACGCTCTACTACGCCAAAGACTGCAAGGTACAACAGAAATGCGTACTAGTGCCCCGTGCTGCAGATTAAATCTGTGACTGCATGTGTCAATAAGGAACCATTTGTTTCCCCGTCAGTCCCTGATTTTTGATGAAGTGGACCTATCAGACGCCAGCGTGGCCGAGACCAGCACCAAGAACATCAACAACAGCTTCACGGTGAGCAAATCACGGTTTGCAAATGACTCGGTTTTAAACGACTAAACATTCACATGTAGTCCTGGACGTCAAGTTTCAGCTTTTTTAAATTCAGAAATCACAAAGTGATATTTCAAAATACGTGTTGTGTTCATGAATGATTGGTTTGATCATAGGATTTTTCTTTTTTTT
>NW_015113285.1:280834-293088 GCF_001443285.1 Poecilia latipinna | reverse complement strand
TCTATGAAGAAGGAAAGGAATGCTATTGTCCTGTTACTCTTCTCCTTTGGCCTTTCCAGATTTGAAGCCCTTAACAAAATGCTTTCTTAAAATAGTATCTTAATTTTCTCTGTTTCCATCTGAGGTAGGAAAATGTCTCCCCTCCGGTCGGGGTTTATTGCAGTGCGGATTTGCATTAAAGCAGAACTCATTGGTACCTGCCAAGGCTCCTTACTATGATCTACAGGGAGATGGCAGTACTTGGTGACATTCAGAGAAGCATCCAATAATGAAATCAACTCCTGATAATGAAAGCGTGCAGCTGTGAATACATTTACTGCCCTGCTGTGACACTGCAGGGCAGGATGAGACTAGTTTTGATCTCTCTACTGGTGGTTTCTGAGTGGCCTGCATCCAGTTAGAGGAGACAGATGTAATTGCGGGAGACGGTTGTCAAGCTAATTAATGGTCAGAAAATGAAACAACAGCTAAAACAAATGTCTCTGAGTGCGTTATCTGATGAGGCTAGCTCTAGATATATGTAAAATACACACTAAAGTCAAAGAAATTTCTGACCATTGCATTTGAAGGGAAATATCTCATAGTAGAGTCAGCAGCATGTACATGAGGGTGATTGACAGTACTAAGGCCCTCCTCCTTGGCTCTGATTGGTTGTTTTTGGTCAGGAGCTGTGCATTTTCTTCAGACAGCAACAGTAACTCAAGAGGAGATCCATCTTTTCACAGATTATCTGTCTCTTATCTGTCTCATAAACAATATATTTTAACGAATATGTAAAAAATAAATTTATTGTAAAAGTTCTACACTGTAGTTTTAAGAACTTCTTGCATAGCCTCTTTTTAAGCAAAAGCAGGAAAACATTCTGTGGTAGGAAATATATGAAAAAGAAGTCCGGGTAAAACTTTGAATGATCTTTAGAAAGCCTGACAGACTCAAGCCAAGATTACCTTAAGAGATTAGAAGAAAGTCTCAGCATGTTAAATCCTAAGAAAAAAAATCCAACTTAAATTAGTTGTCTGAACGCTCCATCTTAGTACATTGTCCAAGTACACAAAGACACAGACGTACAAGCAGCCAGAGTGTGAGGCTTGTAAATCAATGCTGGGGTGTCTGATCTTATTTCAGGAGGATAAACTCGCACCAAGTGTGAATCTAAAAATTTTATAAGCTATCAAGTAAATTTACCACTTCACTACTGATTTTATGAGCTCTTATGAAAAACCTCCACAACTGTTTCCTCAGTGAAAGCAGGCCGGGATGCAACAGCTCTCTGGATGTTCAGGAGTCAGCTCAGCTTTTAATGAGGGTAAAAGGACACTGCTCATCTTTTTTTCATGGCAGTGTGGGCATGGATGGAGACCTCAAAAAAATAAAAACTTAGTAATAACTCTTTTTTGGAGGAGGCCCTGTTGCATGAATGTTTTGGACATGGCTGTCCACAGCGAAATTCTCGAAGGGAAATCTGAAGGGATGCCATTGCTGCCATAAGTTTTTAGAGCAGTCCCTTCATTAGCATCTGTGTCCGCGGTTTTCTCCTAATGCCTCCCTTAGTGTCCCTCTAACCCTCGGCAGAACCGATGTTACGGTTGAGGTGGGGCTCTCAAGAGTAGCAATAACCGAGGTCAGAATCGGTCCATCTTCCACGGACCTTATTCCCACAGGGTTAGTTTCTTAGAAGATGTCATAAAGAAGAACACATGAGATGAACCAGAAATGTGTGTGAATTATTAATTCCCTCCAGTTTCTGGAGGAACTTTGCCTCCGTATGTGTGTGCGTGAGCATGCCAGCAGACTCCTGGCTAACGCTTTAAACTTCGTACGAATTGATTCAAAATTCATGTTGTCCGCTCCTTTTGGCGCTGAAGTTATTGCAAAAAAAAAAAAAAAAGAAAAGAAAATGTGACTTATGAGTTCGCAGCCGCTTTTCACATTAAGGGTTGCAATGAAAAGGAGGTCCAGTCAATTTTCAAAAGGAAGCTTTGTTTTCATGAACTTATATTAGGTGTTTTTTATTGTTAAAAAAAGTCTAATATAGAGCAGTTTGTAGCTCAGTTCTTTATAATAAAGGATTCAGCAAAAATAAATAAATTGAAGATTAAAAAAAACTAATATGGCTTATAAGGGATGGTTGGGGAATCCTGTTGCATTACATGTTGCAAAAACTGAAATTTCTGGGGTTTGTGGCTCTTAGAAGCAACTTTGTACTTCTCACAAAGTTGTGAGCCATATTCTCAGAGAATGTTGGAACAGAAGACATCAACTAGTTAGCCAACATATTCTTATGAAGAGAATATTAGCAGCTAGCAAGTAATGAAAATTCATCACTAGAAGGTCATCTAGGTCAATGTCTACATGAGGTATTTGAAATCTTAATTTACGTAACTGAAACCAATCTGAAACAATTTAGTTTATACCATCATATCCAAGACTCCCTTAAAAGTCTTGAATATTATTGTGATTTTATGTGTAGTAACTTTTAATCAGTGAAACTTTCACAATAAATCGGCTTAGGCAATTTACCTTTATGGTTAAGGTTATGAAAAACAGGCCAGGGCTGGAGATGTACTTTTTAGTTCACATTTAGCTGATTTATTAGGTTTGTATGCATTAAAATAGATCATATTAGGCTGATCATACTATACCTGATAATAACTGAAAATGAGCAAGTGTGACTTAGGCACACAGGAAACTTCACTTTTAGTAAAAAAAGAAAAAAAAATAAGCAAACATTTACATTTTGAGATGAGTTATTCCCTGCAAATTGGAGCAATGGCATAGCAAATTGGGTCTTGTTTGTTGTTTCGGGGGCAACTAAGGTTCAAAGTTAACTCAGAGTTCACTTCTTAAATCATTAAAGCAAACCTTTGTCGCTGTTGTGCTGCTTACCCTTTCCAATCTTGTAGTTGACATGTCTGAATGTATCCCACAGCTCAGACGTGACGGGAGAGAAAATGTTGATTTATAGCCGTCATTAGGCTTGCTGAAAGAAATGATGCTGCTCTGCTGATTGGGGCACTTCACCAGAAAATGTTCATGCTTGGAAACAGTGACAGGATCAAATCAGAGATGGATTTGCTGTCTGTTAATATAGTGAAGGTCGTTTGCATCATTAAAATTCAGATACACTGCCCTTCAATCTTATTGGTGTGGTTAGAAAGAAGATAAAGACGGTATTAAGATGGATTCTGATAATACGCTGTACAACCAGACAGTACCTTAGTCAAATGTGTGAGTCAAATCTATTTGTGAAACATATTAACATATAGAAACAAGATAAATGCACAACAAATAATAAGGAAATGGAAAAGATAATAACACCAAAGAAAAACTGTTTACCAGGCTTGACTCTGACTGGAGTCACAAAAATAAAAGGCTTCAACTCGACTTAGACTTTTGTCATATAGACTTGACTTGTACAACCTGGTTCTGTACTCGAGTCCTTCTGCTAGCTTCTACCACAACTACCAACCAGAAGTCCAGCCTCAGAGAAATGTCATGTAGGAAACATCATCCAAAGATTAAGCAGCTCGCTAAAAGTTATTTTTCCTGACTGAACTGCCATTGTGTTACTTTGTATGGTTTTCACACAACATTTAAAGTTTGTTGTTTTTTTAGCTTTTTTTTTTAAACATAACAGAATGTTCAATTCAAGCTATGTTCATAAGGCAGGTCTTGATGCTGAATTCTGTTGAAATATTGTTTTTTTTCTTTTTGCATAGTTGTTCATATTACTAATTAAATGCGACTGCAATCAGACTTCTGTGAGAACGGTTTACAGTTTATGACCCCGAAGTGACCCATGTGCGCAGAGGAAGAACGTAGACGTCACACAGCAGAGCGTTGTTAACAGAAGTAATGATGGACGCTGCTGTCGATGCATCAATTTGGAAGTTTTTCAGCAATTAGAGATCATAAGATGAAGGAAGTTTGCAAAAAAAAAAAGAATGCACTACTAGCAGTAATGCATTCACTGCTCGCTTCAACCATTTTCTGTTCAGAAAAATCTAAAAATAAAAGCACTTTCTGTTCATTCAGAAGTTTAATACATTTACCTACTACATGCTCTCTTTATATTGTAATTTAAAACTTCAATTTCAACATTCTTCTGTTAAGAGCTTTAACTCTCAAAGCCTACCTTTATTACCATCATATTCTGTGCCTTGATAAAATATTATAATTGGTTTTGTCATCCAGAACTAGTGCGAGTGAGTGTAACATTGGCTGTTAATTAAATTAAAGGTTGGATTTTTCTTATTCTTTCAATGTGGGATCTGCCATCTGGAGTATGAATTTATTTGTAGCCATTGTACATCCTCTTCTTCTGCTATAATTTGCTTCAGTTCCATTCATAAGTACACGCCGCGTCATTGCTTTTGTCCTAGATAACTGGTATTTTCTAATGGTGATAAAGACTTCTAATTCTGTATTTACATCTACAAGGTTTCTGACCTGCCAGATCAAATGCTTTTGTAAATATCACCACTAATTGAGGAAAACAAATGGCAACTAACAACAGTGTAGGGTTCACAGCAAGCGTGTGCTTAATAAAGAAGCCACACACATTACTGCAAGCAGCTATTAATCATAAGCATTGGCAATCTAATCAATTACCCAGCAGAGAGAGGAGAAACAAAATCCATGGGCAGCGGAGTCAATGGAGCCAATGAACTCTGACCTTCTCATCAATCTCAAACCACCCACGCTAATCAGACGACTGTAGCTACATCAACGGAGAGCGAGTGCCGGATGGGGAAATGCAGAGTCATGCAGTCCAGATGCCAGAACCACTGAGAAACCTCCCAGAGTCCCTCACAGTTCAGAGGAAAAGCAAAGAATGAAAGTCTGGGTGTGAATGAGTGATAAGGAAGCCAGAGGGTTCGGAGACACATCAGTTATCTGCTACTGGCGCAGCGTTCACCTCTGCCAAATAGATCTGTCAGAGAAGAGCTTTTCAAGGCTCCTGAAGGAAAACTCAATAAACAAAAAGGCAACCCGGGCGTCTCCAGGTTTCTGGGGCCAAAACAAACAGGCGCTGAGCATGACATTATTGATAGAGCATATACTACACCTGCTGTTCCCGTTCAGTGTCACTTACTGCCGTCAGAGCAGTGGGCGCAACGCTCACTTCCTGTTAGCGCTCTGGAATATTTCCTCGTGTCAAGGAAGGACTCAGAACCGGTAAACATTCTCTATTTTTCTGGTTGGGTTTATTTTCTAGTCTCTCCAAATTAATTTGAACACCGTTTGACAGATCCACCAAATTACAAATCCTTTCCTTGTTTTCATGCTTAGAAAGTGCCAAAATCTTAGTTGAAGGAAACATTCTTCACACAGTCACTTCCAAGCGTAACAGCTTTGTACATGAGTGTCATTTTAACTTTTTTATGACTGACTTCAATGGTTTTTATTCTACAAATGAAAACAAAAAATATACATTTTGTGCCTGTTCTCTAAAACAGAGAGACTATTACGATTTTTGAAGAGACTCTTTCAGCATTTTCCTGTTTGAACAGCCAACCATCTAAGCTGTTGATTTTAAGTGAAGTTTTCTTAATTTGTGTCCGGTCCTCCGCCACCTTCTTCAGTACCACCGACAAACGCCTCCACAGCATGATGCCATCACCACCATGCCCAACAGGTGTTACCAGTGTTTGTGCATTTCATAGCTTCACCTTCACGTTTCTCTCATCTGACCATCAAACATTTCATCCAGCTACTTACTCCAGTCGGATTTGAAGGTGTGAGTTGTGCAGCAGGGGCTTGTGTCTACGCTCTACACCCTCTCAGTTCATGATGATGTCAAACTAGCTTCCCTGTGGAGAGAAACTTGGTGCTCCAGCAGTTTTCAGCTCATGAAAAGCTTGAGCCTCTTTGTTACGTCTGAACATCCTAACCAATTTCCTTCCACCCGAGGCTAAACGTTTGAGTTCTTTCAGATGATGGTGAACCACGTGAATAACTTTTTTGTGTGCTACTGCTTTAACTACTTAACTTGGAATTTGCATTTGTTTAGAAATGGCTCCAATCTAGTAGCGTCGTTATTTGGTCTGTGTTAAAACCTTCATTGCAACTTATTAAATATATTTTAATAGATTGAAGGATACATTTGAACATGCCTGTTTAATTTTGACCCTGTGCATATTAGAGGAAATGTTCTAATAATTTCTGAATATTGTTTTGCATTTGCATGATCTATTGTCACTTCACCCTGGGAAAAATGATTAAAAAAAATAATAATAATAATCAATTAAAACCTACAAATTAACGATTCCACATCCTTATAAATCTATCAAAAAGGCTCTCATCTTTAATAGATCTATGAAAAAATACATAAAAATCATTATTGATGTGTCCAAAACTGGTGTGCAGATAACCTTGAACTGCAACAGAACGGCATAATGAAGAAAAACAGAATCACCAAAGGGATGAAGCACATTGAGCACCGAGGCCAGTGTTTTATGTAGCAATATTAGAAAATAAGTCTTTTTGAATACATTTTCTTTTAAATAAGTTTGTGGTTCTTGCATAGTGTTTATGATGGGGAAATTAATTGCTTTTGACCCTGAAATAAAATTGATTTAGACCTGCAGAAAATATTTAATTGAAATTTAACATCGACAGATATTACTAGCCTATAAACATTAGTATTTTAAGTCATTTGTATTAGTCTTTTGTTGCCAAAGTGCTAAACTCTTGTATCAGTTCATTTTTCTGGGTAGTGGTGAATTTCTGAAGATGTCATGTTATGCCCCATTTGCATCGATTATGACATTAATTACTGTTAAAGTTGATCGACTAGAAGAAATCAGAGAAATTTTTACATCTAATTAAACACCAAAATAAATTAGTTGACCTCTGACAACAGATTTATTTTATTTATAGTTTCATTAATACATTTATTAGTTAATATGAGTCAGAAGGCAGAAACATACTCAGAAATTGTATTCAAGTAAAAGAAGTATTAATTTAATATAACTACAATCAAATACAGAGTAATTGTTTGATCAGAATATCTGATCCATTATCTCTGTGAAAATGATCAAATATAAAGTGAGTACGGTATAACAGAAATAAAATCTATTATTTTGGAGAGATACCAAGATGGTACAAAAATGGCAGCCATAATGTTAATGCCGATATGCTGTGCATCTGCAGTTAGAATAAAACATCTTGTGTGAAACAGGCATTTCCAAAAGTCAGCTATAAATCAACCAAAATGTGAGAAGAATGAAAGTTGAAAAAAATAAATGCCTAGAACTCTAAACAGGAAAAGTTGATCAGGGGCGATTACATGATGGTGATCAAATCTGGTCAACCAAAGTCTATTTGTCACTTCAGAATTATTTTTGAAGTATTAATGACTCTTTTTAGTTAACCTTCTCTAAAAACCCTGAAGACCCTGATGATTGGTCAGACAAACCCAAACCACATCGTCCACAAACCACGACTCCAAACTAAAAGGCTATGTCCCTGTAATGCAGTATCCGTGAGAAGAAAGTATAGAAAATGCTAAAATAGGCCTGAGGAGATCATAATAAATCATCTTCAACTGGCGGTGGAGCACCACAGGAAGGGCGATGACCTACAGCACAAAGCAAAAAGGCGCACCGTGAATGTCTTCTCCCAGTAACCTCAACATGTTGCACGAGAAAAAGGTCAAGCTGAGGACTAACTATAAGTTCAGTAGGTATGTAAGAATCAGTCTGCTTAAAGAAAAGTTTTACTCCTCCTGTTTCTTGCTCCACAAACCACCAACCAGAACGGTTTTCCATTCCCCCCCTCAGACATACCACCTTAATGCTTGTTAGGGTTCTCCCACTCGACAACCCTGCAACTTTCTTTCATTACGAGCCGACTTAATTTGCAGTTTGGGGATAAAATTATTCATGCAACAAGGACCCCAGTAAATTGGCCTCTCACCTCTCCCTGGAGCTTCTTCCTCATTCCCCTCCCTACATGTCACGACTGATTACTGCCAACAAAATGTCCCAGAGCTCCATGTAACCCCCGCTCTATCTCTTCCATAAAGAAATATATATGGTCAGGAGGAAAAAGAACAACAACAGAAAAAAAAAGACGGAATGAGAAACTCATATTACTCCCTAAACATCAGCGGCGCTTTGTTTAGCAGCAGGTCAGCGTCTCCTTTTGGTTGGAGAACCTTGTAAGCACTCAGCATTCTCTCCCCATCTCAGTCAGACAGTGTGATCGATGAACGCTGGATAAACTCATCTCTCTGCAGCGCCCACTCTATCGCTTCAGTCCGCAGACACAATCAAGGATTACTGGCCACCAAATGAATTCACCAGTTTAGCAAATAGGCTGAGAAGCAGTAAGGTGACGATTTGCCTCCCTCCCGCCATTCCACCCAAATAAGGAGAGTGAGTAAGTCACCTTTGATGAGGACTTGCAGGCTTCTGGATATTGTTATGCACCTTCTGGTAAAGTAGAGCTCTGGAGGGTTGGGGAACAAATGCCACCAGAAATGTCGCAAAACTAATACTGTTCAACTACGTACAGCTACGGCTTGCCATTGGTGGAAGAATTAATTATAACGAGGAAAAGAAAAGATTAAAAAAAAGGGTAGAGTTGCAGTAATTTAGCATCAAGGGTATTTTTTTTGTATTGATAATGTTGAAATGATTAATAGCCTTCAATAAGTTACTTTAATTTATATTTTATAATAATGATTGAGAGACAGATTAATAAAAAACTATAAAAACTATTTTTAATCTTTTTAAAAAAAATTAAAAAAGATTTTATATATGATTTTACTTTTTATAAGTATATGTTTGAGTAAAATGAACATTGTCCTTTTATTCTATGAACTATTAATTGTGGTAAATCGAGTTAGTCATTTCAGCCTTACCTTACATCTATGTTATGTTCATGGAGGGATTTGTTATTTTCTTATTGAGAAGTGTCCAAAAGAAACTGAAAAGGACGCCTGTCTGGGAGCTGCAGACAGCTGTAAAGCCACTGGAGTCGACATCAGAATCAAGGGTGTTTCACAAGCTTGTCAATATAATGGAAAGTGCTGTACAACCTGCATGCAACAAACCAATTAAACAACAAAGCAGGCTCAGGCCCAGGTTCCTCAGCTCCAGCGCAATAAGGACGTGTTTAGAAGGTCACTGCTGCCCATTTCAATAACCTTTTACAATGACTCTCTGCAGCAGGAGAGGAAACTCCTTCAGGAGAAATGCATGCTCTTCTCGCCATTATATCTGTTGGTTTCTTGGTTCATTCAACATATTCCCACCTCCCCCCCCTTGTACTCAGCAATGTTTTTGTTCCCCCATTAAGAGGAATTAATTACTACTCAATTCAAATCAATCTCTTGACTTTGGATTTCCCAGAAAGGTTCTCCAGTCCCTCTCGCAGAGGTCAAGTTTTAAGCAACCAAATGAAAGTTGAGGGCAGCCGCTAAAAATAAAAAAATCTGATTAAATGCAATGTGGCATTAATGCTCAATTCTGCCCATATTTCTGGGCTTAAAAAAAAAAAGAGTGACTTATACACATTTTTTAAATTATATTTCCAAGAACAACAAAGAAGCTCAACACCTCATTTAGGCTCAACCAGCAGTGATAAACCAAAATCCCCCAAGAGTCAAAGGTACAGCAGCATTAAAACAATACGCTTTTCATTTTCTATCCAGCTGCTGGGAGTTATTAAATTTCACCACAATTGCATCAGGAAGCCTCCGACGGTCCAGTTATCATAAAATCTGTGACAAACTGACTTTCATAAGACAAAATAAAGCTAAAAGAAAGCAGCTTTTGTTCTCATCTGCCAGAGTCTGGCTTTTAGGACATTTACTTTAAAGGTTACTGGAAGAAGCGTTTTGTGGGGATTAAATAATGGAGACACTCACTGAAAATTAACAGTCATGTGAGATCCTGGAGTAACAACGTATAAATGCAGACCATTCAATAGTGCAGCGCCTGGCAAAAGTATTCACACCAGTTCTTTAAGCATCCTGTCATGTTATAAACACAAATGTAACTTTTTTGGGGGAATGATGTATGTCTTATATCAACTAAAGGTAGTGCATTATAGTGAAGACGATATAACAAAATTATTTAGTAGTGTAATCTGTTGCTGCATTTCTAGCTGCAGGTATGCCTCCACCATCAACAGACTGATTTTTTGCTAATTCTTTGTATATTTGCTTAATGTCAGTAGTCATATTCTTTCCTTAGTTGCTCACTTTCAGAAAAATGGGAATCACCGTTCCTGTCGAAGGTTATTTCAGATTTTGAACTGTGGTAACTGAGTCAGATTTGTAGGCTAAATTCCTTAAGCCAGTCTTTCTCTGAAATAACTACGGTTAGCATCATTGTCCATTTGGCTCTTTTGATACGAAACTTTAGTTTCCTGCCTCATCTCTCGAGATGTTGCTTCAATATTTCCTTAAGACATTATGTAGCTTGTGAAGAGCACAAACAACAAACACGACAGTCACACTTTACAGCTGGGATGCTACCTTGAAAAAGTAACCTGGCTCACGTCTTGTAATGGCTTCTTCCTTGCTGTGTGGCTTTTAAGCCCATGTTGATACACAACACATTTTATTGTAGATAATGACACTAATTGTGGCCTTATTCCATGTTGCTACATAAGGAAAAAGGTTGTTTCAGGTTAACCTTCTTTGTGAGATCAGGGTTTTCATCAGGGCTATGAATAATACAGCTTTTAATTTATTTTTAAACTGGTTGATTGTTGACATTGTTTAAGTTCCATATTCGGTCTATTTCATTGTTTGACTCCATTTACAGTCAAAGAAAATCATTCACCAAGTGTATTTTGAAATTAATTCTGTTTAGAGAATGTATATCAATTATGTTTCTGCATTTAATAAGTTAAATATCAGTTTACTATGACCATTCTTTGTTTAATACCCAGCAGTAGTTTAGGTTGAGTAATTAACCATTTTTCAATTAATTTTTGCAATTTCTGATGCACAAAAAACAATTTCCTGAAGTATTTGTTGAAGTTCTAAACTTGGCCTTGGTCTTTGTCTCCAGCCCTGATTCCAGTAAAGTTTCAGCACAGTTGGCACATGCAGCAGCAGCGTTAGCAACACCGAAAGGCTCAAATTTACCACAGTGCACAGCAACAGAGACTATTGAAATCCAGAAAGACGTTCGTTTGGTTCAGATCAAGGCCAGTATTCACACCAGAGTTTGTTTGGAAGTGGAAGAAGCGGGTCTCGGCCCGGTTGTTTGGTTCGCTGGATTGTACTTCACACCTGCACAAAAAGTCAGAACCAAAGGATGAAACGAACTCTGATCCGTCTAAAGCAGACCAAATGTGACACCCTTAATGAATGTAGACTTCTACATTTTAAAAAAAGTAATAAAACATTAAGCAAATATTTTCCATTTTTATCTAGTGGACATAATTTCAGTCATGTATATCACCAAATCTGTGCAACTCTTTCTACAGCAGACTGAGGCTTAGAACTGCTGGAGATACCTAGCATCATTTTTCAAACCTGTGCCTGTCAGGCCATCTGAATAAAAAATGTACCGGCACTGAATAAGAAATAAGCACCACCAGAGCTGTGTTTTCATTCAATTTAAAATGCAGTTACACTCTAATAAGGCTCATCAAGTTTCAACATTTTTAACTTTTAACATCTAGAAATGTCTGGAGCAGGAACAGCTGATTCGTGTAAAATTAAGATGGCTCTTTATCCACACGGCCCGCTGACTGATGTGAAGCTATGAGGCTCACTCAAATCTTCATGTATGTCATCTAAAAGGCAGATTACTTCCCTTGTCATATCCGGGTGGTTTGTGCCGCGCTGGGTGAGCTGAGATAAAAGAAGAGCGCGGCGCTGAATTGTTATTAATTTATACTTCTGTTATTATCATCTGTTCATTAGCGGAGACACACCAGAGTGCCTTCTGACCCACTTCTGCTCAGTTTAGCAAAGCGGCTGCTCCAACTGCCACCACTGTCATGTTTCGTCCACAATGAAAACTTCTTGATGAGATGTATTATAATGAAGAACGCTAGAAATACAGAATTAAGATGAGTTTTTTTGAAGACATCTTTGAAATATTGAATCAATTTTCAGCAGCCGTTGTTTGTCATTCCGCAAAACCCAAACAGAAACAGAATCATCAGAGAGAGATGGGTCCCAATGCAACACTAGCACATCTGATATAAACTATACAGGTGCTGGTCATAAAATTAGAATATTGTGATAAAGTTCATTATTTTCCATAATGTCATGATAAAAA
>NW_015113285.1:263372-276659 GCF_001443285.1 Poecilia latipinna | reverse complement strand
TTTTTATCATGACATTATGGAAAATAATGAACTTTATCACAATATTCTAATTTTATGACCAGCACCTGTATATGTATTGCCAACAGAAATTAAAAATGTAATATTTCTTGCCAATCATCTAAAAAAGTGAAAATCATATCAAATCACATGGAGGAAAATATTCCAAGTCTTTGATTCTTGTAATTTTGATGAATTTTACTTAAGCACAATAAAAACCCAAAATTCAGTGTCTCAGAAAATTTTAATACATAGAATACAATGGAAAAGGATCAGAGCTACCCCTCCCCCCCCCAAAAAAGAAATCTAACTTCTGCTTCAGAGTTCTAACTTTTCTCAGATTTCTGTCTAATCTCAGAATTCCATTTTAAGCTTTATAACAGGCTCTCATTCTGGGTCAGTCAGCTACACAGTCACAGGAAGACTGCTGACTGAGCAGACGTCCAGAAGACGGTCATGGACGTCCTTCACAAGACATAAACAGTTATTGCTGAAGAAGCTGGTTGTTCACAGAGTTCTGTATCAAAGCACAAAAAAATTGAGTGTAAGGAAGAAGAGCGAAAGGATAAGATGCACCACTACCAGGGAGAACAGCAGCAGTTTCCATTACACCTACATGGAGCCACAGGCTGATCGCCTCCATGCCATGCTGCACTGATGCAGTAATTCATGCAAAAGGAGCCCCAACCGAGTACTGACCGATTAGAAATGTACATACATAAAGTCTGACATTTCTGCTTAAAATATCTGTTTTTCTGAGGCACTGAGTTTTGGCTTTTCTTTCCCTGACAGCCATAATCATTAAAAATGCAAAAAAATAAAATATTACTCTCTGTCACTTTCTGAGATGACTGGCAAGAAATATTGCATTTTTACACAATATGCACATTTTTTGAGATGTACAAATATAGGATTATGCAAAAAAAAAAAAAAGCAGTATTATGCACACACTGGAGATCACATTTTTCTTGAAAAATAAACTGTCAGGTTAGCGTGTGCTTGTGACTTGAGCTGCTACAAGAATAAGTCTATTTCTCCAGGATTAAACCTGCAGCACATAATGATTAAGGTCCAGAGAAAGGTGAGAAAAAGGCAGAGAAAGAAAAGGAGACGTGGCAGCATACTTAACCTTGGTTGCTTGCTTGGCTGTTATCTCTGTTCTCCGCTTCTCTGGGGAATTGAACTCAATCTAATGAGGAATTCTGATTAATGAGAGACGTGATGGACTGCGTGTGAGGCTCCATCAGAGCTTTCCTCAGACCAGCAGGAGGCGCAGGGCATATTCACAAACCAGAATTAGCGCTTATTGATCCCAGACAGCAACCAAAACATCATCATGTCTGCAGTTGAGGTATTCTTTTTTTTTTTTTTCCTAATGCCTCACTCTTGAATAAGAGCAGCGGCATGAAAAGAAAGAAAGCCCAAGTGTGTGCTCATATCAGGATTTTCTCTGATCTTTCCTTGCTCTACGATTTGGAAAACAGACTGCTCAGTTTTACTTTTAACTCGGGTAAATTTGCAGAAACATCCAACCTCATTATTGATTTAAGTGACACCACTGCTTGCTTGTTTGCTCGCTGCAAAGCAGCTTTAGCAGTCTGGAGCTCTGTTCAGCCAATCAGCTCCGGCTAATATATCAAACTCAGCGCTGGCAGCTTCTGGGCCGTGGGAGAGAATTATTCTGGGAGCTGATTTCAGATGACGGACTTTAAGCTCCTGTTCCGTCAGTGAAAATAAAGTGTTAAGTGTTAAAAAAACAAAGTTGTGGGGGAGCCACTAAACAACACAAACTTACAGGCTGGTGATGATTATGCAACAGATGTTGGATTCAAAATACAAAACTGCTACATACAAAGTATTGATCAAAGAAATTAAAGCCTAAAGGTAACATCATGATTGCAAAGCCAGGAAATCTAAAACTGTAAAACATAATCACAATCAGCTTTTTATTTGCTTTCCAGAAAGAGAGAGTGGTTTCAAAACAGTGTTTGACTTTGGAATTATTAAAATAAATTTGTCAATTGGAAAAAAAAACATGTCTTTTGATGGAAAAATATATTTTTTTTTTTGTTTTTTTTTTTTTGCACATTTCAGCTGTGTCAAAATTAGAGTATTTCACAAAACTGCAAGACAAACATTTGTTTTGCATCACAAGTCATGTGATCAACATCTGGGAGAAAAGACGAAGATGACAGGAAGTAGGAGGAGGGTGATGATGCGGCATATCTTTCCAATGATTTTTGCAATTTTATTTCTAATACATTCAATATGAGGCTTCCAACTAAGTTTGTTGTCCAGAATTGTACCTAAAAATTTGGTCACATAAACTCAATTAACAGAAAATATATAAATTAGATGGGGTTTTTTATTTAAAGATTTATTATTACAGTCAACCAATATTTTTGAACCCAGTTCTTTTTGTACTAACTGAGTTAAAAAGGGGTTTCGTTATACGTTAAACTTAAAGTTTCCAAAAATCTTAACTGTAGCCAGTTAGCACAGCAGCAGCAGGATTTTCCCAGTATTTCGGTGTCCGTAAGTGTCCTTGTTATCAGCTGGGTAAACTAATTAGTTCCTCGTTTCCCTGCTGGCTCTGGTTCAGTCGTACTGGGATCCAGTTCAAAATGTGGTGCAGCACTGGGTGCCACATGTCCTGTGATATTTAACTTGGCTCGGCGCTGTGCTGACTCCCGCAGTTCTCTGACAGGACCCAGACAGCAGGCCTGTTTATTTCATCACCGCCGTCTTTAAATCAAGTGCCTCAAAAAATGAAAACCATGGAGGGGGCTCCGGCCACCCAGGATTTCAATCCAGTCAAGGACTGCACTTCAACATTTCGCTGATTACTTCCCTCCTCTGTAGCTGCTAATCAGTGAAAACACTTTGATGTTTGGCTTAGGAATATTCCGCAAAATTTTAGGCCATTTGCTACAGGGAGCAGTTTTCCTTTTTTTTTATTACAGCTAATCAAATCCATGTACCAGACGCTGATAAACAACCCTGCAGAGACAGGGATTGCTGTTCTGAGGTGCTCTTTATGCATTTGCCCCAAAACTGCAACCAAAAGGTTTTTTTTTTTTTTTTTTTATTATTTTATTTATTTATTTATTTTTGTGATATTCCAGAGATGAGTTAGAGTATTAAAATTGACAGGGGTAACGGTGTCTAAATGATGAAGAATGCAATGCTAAAGAGAAGAACTGTGACTGATTTGGTTGTAAGCAAACAGCTAGCTAATAGCTAATGTCAATCGTTTCATCACTGGGAGAAATAAATCTAATGCAACCTTAGGCCAATTCAAAAACTTGGCAGGACTCCATGAAGGTTTAGGGTGTATTCAGCAAATGAGATTAGGTAAAATGTTTGACAGATTGCTTCCAAGCAGCCATATTTTCTTGGAATCTTTAATAATGTTTTGATCGAAACATCTACAATCTCTTAAGGTTATTTAGCTAAACCTAGGAAAAATGCCAATTTGATCATCAGAAAATATATTAGCACAAAGAGAAAGGAGAAACTGAAAACTTTTAATAAAATTAATCAGAATATTGTGTACCATTCATTTTCCTTGATGCTGATTGGCTGAACCACTAAGAACAGGATTATGGAAGACCGTCGACGTTAGCTTCTGAGGTCGCGCCAAGACGGTTTCTACTATGCATATTAATGCATATGAAGGTATACTTGATGTTTGAGCAAATAAAACTCATAGTTATATTTGTTTTTAATAGGGGGGAGGGTCTCAAGTATTTGCAGATTCCACGGCAACTGTGTTCCCTAAATACCAGACATTCACTCTAAAGGGGTCTGAACTGCTGTTATTTCCTCCACATTTTCTCCATATTTATATCAAAGACAGATAACTTTCAGCTGTGGTGGCCTTGTTTGACCATTAATATTTTGAGGTATTTACAAGGTAAATTTAAACCACTGTGTTATCTCTCTGTTCTATCTATGAATGAATCACATTTTAACTTCCTCGCCGTTTACAGTCAACCACACAGAAAAACGAGGCACACAAGGAGTCAAGCATAGAAACTGAAGACAGAGTCAATCAATTCTCATGAATCCTCTCAGGTCTCCACACATCAGTGGATGAATTACACACATGAACACCAATCTACTTTCATTACGCCTACATCCCAGGCAGCAAGAGATCACTGCTTACCTGTTCTAGTCTGATAAACACACCACAGTAACTTCAAATATGCTGCAGTACTGAATGACTCCTAATATCTTAATTTAGCTTTTTTGTTGTTTTGTTTCCATTTCGCAGGTGACAAAAAAATGCCAAATTAAAGCAGTCAAATGTTCGCCATTAACTGAGGAGATAAGTGTCAGAATGAGGACGGTCTCATTTAAAAAGTAAACACAAATCGGCTGAATACCGGCCCATTAACTACAAACAAACCGCTCCATTACATGGCAACACAGAGAGGCAAATGAACACTTGTTTAACTCTGGGGATCATTACATATTAAATGTGCCTGACAAACATCTGGTCCAGTTCGCACTAATAAAGACTTATCAAGTACAAGATTGTGTTAAATTAGTCTAAACTGAGGAATGTAAATATAATTTAGCCTAAACATAGAGTATTGTAGAGAATTAGGTAAAAGGTAAATAAAAAGTTATATAAAAATATAAAAAATAAACCAATCTTTCTGGCTTTCTGTGTAAGATAGCAGCCTATGAGACAGTCTTATCTACCAAAATTTGCACATCAGTACAAACAAAAGAAATGAGGGGTGAAGCTCAGTTTTTCAATATTTATTATTTGTTGTTTACTCTACATGGATGAAAAGCACAACAGATTTTAGGAAAGCTGCTAGCGGGACAGTGTCACCTCCTGATGAAAGCTGCTGTTTTCTCTGAGAAAAGATAACAGATAACAATGTTGGTCTTCTGTGATGAAGACCACCATTAATAACAGAATCAACTGGCACTGAAAACACAGAACCCTGGCATCCCTCTGGTGCTGCTCATTCCAACTGACCAATTAGAGGCTGCTTAGTGCTTAGTGATGAATTAAACATGTGTGTGCCATGTTTGGGTGTTTGGACTACATTCCTCACCTTTTATACCTGCACTGCCAAATCAGAGGTCTGACCCCAATTCTACTTACAAACGCAGTGGTTAGGTGCAACAATCACACTTTGAATGGAACATATTTGAGGCCTCAGCAATAAGAGATATTTATAAAAACTACACAACTTTTTAAATGTCACTTGCTAAATTTGTCTGCTTCTAACTCCCTGGCTTAAGGCACAGCATGGTGAAATTTTTACGAGAAACGAGTAGCTTTAAAAGTCATTGTACATGTTAATATATATATTTAAAAAGCTACTATTAAAACATTGCTAACTAAAAGGTTAGTAGCACCAACCCTAAAGCACTAATAAACATTAGCTATGCTAATACCAACGTTGTATTTAGTGGAAGCTAGTGCTAAAGCGCAAACATCAATTTGAATTACAGCTGCTCTTAAAGACCCCAATCCTCAAGAACCAATTTAATTTTGACATAATTTACATGTCATCTGATGCGCATAGATATTGTCTTTGTATTTATTTATGCCATCTATGTTTGTGTGTTTCTTGCTTGAAATAGAGGGAAAAAAGAGGATGTTACTGCTGTATAAACTTCACCCACTTCAAAATAAGAGCGTGAATATAAACGTCTAACTACTTGAAGAATCCGTTACAGTTGATAACTAGAACTTCAAAATGTATTCAAGTGAACGTTTTCAAAACAGCCCTTTAGTAAATTAGCACTCTAGAATTTATCTGGGGAAAAAAAACTTAAAGAAAGCGAAGTGCGTTAAACATTTTCAGTTAGCTGTGTTAAGAAAATAAATTTAAGATAAGCTAGTTTTAAAACTTAACATGTCTTGATTCAAATGGCCTAAATTGTGGTTTTAAAATCAGTAACGTATTCTGGCCTATTGACCTTTATGTTACCTGTAGTTACAGCAGATGGTTTGCTAGGATCGTTTGAACTGCCTTTTGTCTGTGTGGGAAAACAATCAGGAGAAGTTCCAGCTTTTCACACTCATCTGTGAAAAGTCGTAAACACAGTAGGAGTTCCTGGCTTTAGAGAGGGTCAGAGATAGCTCCTGGTTGGATGAGCAAAGATACGCCTTATTTGAATAAATTAAAGATAAGAATACGCCTTTTACTATAAAACTTTCTACACAGAAGTAACACATTAGATTTTGCTCTTGCAACTTCTCCAAAGACGTCTTTGCTTTTTGTTTGTCGTTTCCATCTTTTATCTTTTTCTCTCTCAGGTAAATTCATGTGTTGTTTGTGCTCAGGTTTCTGATGTTATGTGATGTGCTTTTCTGGTGATAGTATGCATCTGTCTTGAATAAATGCTGATTATTGTGACGCTGTTATCTCTGTGTGATCTCAGTCTTTGCGCACAGCATTTTTCTGAACCCGGGCATAAGAGAGGATTTAACGAGTCAAAAGGTTTTTAAAGTTCAAGAATTTTTCCTCTCTTAACAGCTGATGTACAGCAGAGAAATTAGCTCTGCTGCTAACGCTTTACCCGAAGAGTGCTTTAAAAAAAAAAAAAAACTGAAGCAGATCAGCAGAGCAAATGACATGTAACCATTTCACCCACTGTTCCTCATTTACATAGCTGGTTGTCTTTTCAACTGGACATGACATGTTGGTAGCTATGGCTTCTCTTGCCCTGTTCTAAAGGTCAAATTGAATAATTGAATAACACTGTGATTAAATGATAATCAGAGTTTACAAATACTATGAATTTTGAAGGGAATTAGCTGTGCCAAATATAATCTGTCTGCTTCTCTCTGACTTAGCTTACAACTGCACAGTTAGCTGCTGAATGCAACACAGCATCACTGCAATAAAGCCAACATTAACCCCTGTTTGGAGTTCAATCTAAGCCCCTTCCAAGCACGCAGATGTCCGTGTTTACTGTTTGAGCACTCACTCAGTCTGCTTGAAACAGACTAACTAAATACTGGCACATTAAATTTTGAGACCTACTGAGCAAACACCGGCGAATTAAAAGCTAAGATAGACCGACTGACTAAACATTGGCCCATCAAACACTAAGGCTGGCAGACGAACCCGACAGCACAGCATCTGTTAGGCTGTGTGTGTCTCTCTCTTTCTCTCTCTCTTTCGCATACAGTACTGGCTACTTAAACCTAAGTACCGTCGAGATTACACCAATAACTGAGTGGGCAGAATGAAGCGGATCCAATTTGTTGGTCTCCCAAGATTTTCAAACGGTGAGACTTGATGAAAAACAAAAAGCTGAATTTAAGGTTCAGATGCTGTAATCATAGTGTACAAAGTCTGCTTCTAATATAATGTACTTCTACATATTCAGAACATCATGAAATAACCACAATAGCAGTATCAACATTTGATTTGGGGGACTGGTGTCTGTGTTCAACATTTTTATTGAAGAGCATTTTTTTTTTCTCCATTATTTGTAATGACATTTATGGATGGTAATTTCAAAGTCTTGCAACAGATTCTAAGCTATATTTGGGTCTGGAATTTGACTAGGCCTTTCTAATAAATAAAGATCTAAATAAATTTATCGTAGCTTAGGGCTTAATTTTTATTTGGTTAAATAAATATTCAGCTGGAGACAGAGAAACAAAGAAAGATATACATCTCAAGTTCCCTCATAACCAAAACCTCAAAACAGAGGTCAAATGTTATTCAACTGAAAGTCTACAAACGGAAAAGTAAATTAGTAATCGATATATGATAAGCTAAGAGCACCAAGCATGTTCAAAGTAAGCAAATGCCCTAAAGCGCTAAGCAGAAAATTATCCCTGCTATTAGCACATTAGCAGAAGGCCATACAGACATTTAACAAGCAGGCTGAAGGAAACTTGTTATTCTAGATTTTATGCAAGAGCACCAGAGAAAAGGGGCCAGAATATAAATGTACTCTGCACTTTTTAGGCTTTTGTTTGTCTAATACTCTAAATATTGTGCATTATTTTTCTGCCACTTCATAAATCTGTTGAAGTGGAATAAATTAATTGAAGTTGATGGATATTATGGGAGAATCTAGCTTTGTGTGAAATGAGTACACCATCAAAGTTTCTTGAAGTGTGAATAATTTTGTGAGAAAACACACACACGCACACGCACACACACACACACACACACACACACACACACACACAAACAGCAAAACATGTGAGCTTTGCTATGCTGGATGAAATGTGGTCAATGCACACATCTGTGGTGAACTTTCTTCGCCAGAAATGCAAACAATTGCTTTTGATGTAGCTGTCACAATTAGAATAACAAAGTGCGAATATTCAGGGGAAATGATGAGCAGGAGGAAGAATCATGAAGAAGATAAAGATGAAAGCAGAAAGAAGAAAAAATAGAATAGAAAACAAGAAAAGTCGTTTAAAAAAAAAAAAAAAAAAAAGACACTTGACAGCAACCTAGATAAATTTACGAGTCCAGAACCATAAAACTGGGTTCAGCTCCATTAAAGTGTTATTTTATACCACAACACTGCCCTCCCCAGGACGGAAAAACTGCTTAAATGACGCAAACCCTTCCAGTGTGTAAGAAGCACAACGAAGCAGCTAGACAACTGTTGTTTTATTCCGGTCCCCGGAGCTGTTCGGGGACCTTAAGTCCAAAACCAGACGGATGACTTGTGAGAGTAAAAAGTAATTTAGGTCCAGCCTTCAGGGAGCCGAATGCAAAAGGGGGAGATCATTTCAGCAATTCAGGGAGATCAATGTGCAAGGCTCACTATAAAGGAACGGCAAAATAAGCAGTAACTCAGACCAGAGATGTGCTGCACTGTCCCTGAGGAAGAGTCTGTTATCCATAATCAGACACCAACAAGCCAGCAGTGGCCAAACAACACGGCAAACAGAAGCTTCTTAGATTTTGTTGGTAAAAACATAGTGAAACCTTTAATAAAGACAGATTCAATATGGACTTCAAGAATTTCAAGGCAGCCTTGATCGATCACTGGCATCAGCACTGGATCAATATGTTGAGCTTTCTCTGGCTTACGGTTCACTTTGATGATCCACTGGTTGCATCGCAAATATGTGGAGATAAACATGAGCAGCTGAAGTTAAGACGTGTATTAGCTGGATCTAAAGTTGAATCTTAATAAAACATTTAAAAGTTAGCTCAACTAACCGTAAAGCACTAATCTAATATTTTTCTGTAGTGTTTTTATTACCGTTGTATTTATTGTTTTTGGTTGGTGGGTTTTATTTTGGATATTTTAAATATCTTCTAGTTTCAGTGTTAATTCTTCTTCAACAAAATTAAAGTTTATTGGTCGTTGAAGGAGTTTGTGCGTCTTGATTATACCGTCAATATATTAATTGAAAATGGTTTCAAATCAACTATTTTAATCATTTAATACAAGAATTACCGGGACAATTTATTATCCAGCAAAATGTGTTAACATGACAGATCTGTGTCCAACTACTTAAAGGAGTTTCAGCACAGAAAACCATAGTAGGACTGCTGACCTGCTCACTGTTCAAACATAATGGAAGTTGAATTGCAGGAAAACATGTAGAAAAAAATTATACATACATTAGACCCAAAGGTTTATTTTCATTAGTTTGTTTTTAATCGAGGCATATTTCATTTATTTTTAGAAAAGAAAACAGAAAAAAACTAATTAAATGAGAAATCTGATTTTTTTTCCATTTTTGATTAGATTCTAAAGTATTGAGGGGTGCATGTAAACATTTCTTTGAATCCTGAAGGAACAAAGACTTTCCCTATTTCAAAAAAAGGAGAAAACCGTCAAGGAAACAACGAAACAGTCAAATCTTGTGCTTAAAAATAATTTAAAAAAAAATCCAATCTGGCCATTCCTCTGCAGGTAATCATAAGAAATCCACAAGGTCAACATGAATCCTTTTGATCTTCAGCCTTACTCGGCACGCAATCCCATAGATTTGCCCTATGAGCTAAACTGTGTCAACAGGAAGATAAAAAGAGTCGGTTAAGCAGGCGCTCTGAGAAATTAAACACTCTTAAATCCCATTTGGTGACATCTGGTGCCATTCCAGCACTTTGAATCATTCCCCATGTCTAAGTGAAATGAATTAGTAATAATGCTTTTCTTCATGTGCGTTCTTTGTGCTTGTTTGGCTAAAGCCGCCTGGTAATGATCTGCTCTTCATTATGTTTACGAGTCTGACCTGGTAGCTTCAAATGGAGGAAATGCTTTTTCTATATGGGCTATTATTCTAGACCTAAATGTTGCTGCCGTCAAAAAAAAAGACAACAAAGAGGAATAAATTAGAAGCGGAGCGACAAACAAAACACTTTGTCCATACGGGAACTCTTCACTTCTGAAACAGAAATGTATGCATCTTATTAATTTCACAACATGCTGTTTGCAACAATACTCTGCAAAGAAAGGCAACAACAAAGCAAAACGTGTAAACATGACACCAATTTATACACATGTGCAAAGAAAAGACACCGTCAACATAGTCACGGAGGAATGGCTGAATCTGTCTGTAACTGGGACCATTAATCAGCATCGGCAGGCCGTGTCTGCGTTTGACGGAGGACAAAAACATTGAGTTTGTATTGAAGCGGATGGCCTAAACATTTCACCATGTGTGCAATGAATTTGAGTTTAATTCATTGACTCAAGTCAATAAACTTTTCAAACATATTGGAGATGCACCTCTAGATCAATGAGGTCCAACTCCTCAAACAGTCCCCAGAAATTGTTACTCAAGCGGCACTACTATAAAATATTTATGCTCAAAGACATGAAAACATATTTAGTGAAATGGCCACTGATGTCATCATTTGGAGAAATATAAATTAAAGTGCAAATTCTGGCACAGTAAAGTCTATAATGAGGAAATCCACACAAATAAACAGGACTGAAACAATTAATCGTATTAATCGTGACAAATCAATTATTGAAATAATTGCCAACTAATTTACTAATCAACTAAGCGTCAACAGGATGTATGCAGACTTAAAGGCCACTTGCTCAAACAACAACATATCCAGACCAGAAATTTTACCGAAGAGTAACAATATTTCATAATAATATTACTCAAGTAAAAGTAAAAACTAATGTGTCGTAAGGCTACTTGTAAAGCATTGTTCTTTTTTTTTTCTTTTTTTTTTTTTCAAAAATAAGCCAGGTAAATTAGTCCAAGAAGGAACATTTTTTCCCATCCAGATGCTCAGAACTTACAAATCTATCCATCTCATCTTCTGCTGTTTATCAGGCAGCAGCGTTATCAGAGATCACCAAACCTCCCTCTCTCCAGGTGGCTTCACAGGAAGCTGTCCAGAAGGCATCCTTAGTTGAAACCCCTTCAACTGATTCCTTCTGATGTGACAGAGTACCAACTTTACCCCGAGTGCCACCTAAAAGGTCAATCTCAAAATTATCCCTGAGAGCGAGTCCAGCCACCCTGCAGAGGAAACTCAGTCACTTTTATTTGCAAGATGTACTTTTGGACACCACAAGAAAAAAACAACTTGTGAGCAACGGGGGCAAAGGTAAACTGGAGGATCAAACACTTCTGATGATTTTGCATAAAAGAGGATAGAGTGTGCTGTGTATTTATGGTAGGGTTGCAACTAATGATTCTTTTAGTAATCAAATATTCTGATGATTAATTGATTAATCAAATAAAAAAATTGGCATATTCTGCACTTTTCCTTTAACCACATAAACCCTTTTATAAAATACAATATTTGAAATGCGTAAATAAAGAATTCAATTCTTTTTTTATTGCATAAATTTTACTTCTTGCCTTTGGTGTATACTGGAAAATGTGTAGGAAAGAATGAATCTGCAGCTAAAAAGTATACTTCTAACATCAACATGTGAAAAGCTCAAGTCTTTCAAGACAGTGCAGGGCAGATCTGGTGATTATATTTTGGATTAATCAAATAAGAATTGAATAACAAAAGGAGATTCATATAAAACAGAAGTTGAACCAGGTGAAGATAAAACTGACACCAGAGGAATTCTGGGTAGAATATATTCACAAACCAACAACTTCTCTGACTATGTTGTTCTGAAAGCAAATAGCCTTTTTTAGAGTATGTATATCTAGTTTATGATTAATGACTAAATTAGTAGACGTTTATTTCACTCCATTTATCACTTTTCATCCCTACCTCACATGCTCTACCACTACTCCTTTAAATTTTTCGAATGTCACATGTCATGCATTAACAGTTTTAACAACTACTGTCAATAGAAGAACATCATTGAAAACATAATAAACCAAAGTATAAACTTTAAGCCACAGCTGCCGAGTAAAGACTGGGACTAGTTACCCAACATCATCTACATCAACAGTGTAAGCAAACATAACATTGTCAGTCGTCCACAGAGATCATTAAAAGAAAAACACACAAAACATATTAGTGTAACATCATTTTCTTTTGGGATTTCTGTTTAATAGAGAGGCAGACAAGTTCTATTACATTCACAACCCGTCTTAGGAAATGGAAAGAAATACAAAATGAAAACTGCGCAGCTGAAATGGGATCATAATTTAATTTTTCTCAGCTGACAAACTCCAAGTGGATCTCCTTCCTGCCATGCATGTGATTAAAATGGAGGAAGGTGGAGGGTAAAGAGTTTAAACTTGCGCTTTCTCTGCTGAACTCATTTGAGAACTGAAGTTAATTGCATCCTCATCAGAATCCAGACAGCGACATTTAGTGCAGTCACCCCACGACTTCATTTGCTGCTTCATCTTTGTCAAGCGAGACTAATATTTACCGAGCCGGGCGCTCGCAGGCCGCATCACCAGCAGTAAACAAAAAGATGGAGTCTATACCCACAGCAGAATGTAGTTGTCAGTAACTGCAGCCACAAAGTAGATGAATGATAAATACTTAAGGAGAACATGGCATTTTTCTCCCGTGAAAGACAAACTTGCGGAAAGGGACACCTTTGTCATTTCTCCTGCAGCACTCCATCAGATGTCCTCAGCAACAAACGACTGGAAGGAACATCTCCATTGTTTTATCTTTGGGAGCAGATAAAAACGGCCTTGAATCACCAGCAGGAGAGATGCAAACAAGCCCACTGATATCATCACACGGTTGAGTAAAGAGCATAACAAAGGGCATGGTGGTCGAACTGTGCTGTTACGAAAAGGAAAACTTGATGCCTGGTGAGGTGCACAACAAAGTTGACTGGGGAGTATTAAAGGGGAAAATACAAGTAAAAATATATTTGCATTTGCTGGTTTTTTTTAATAATAAAAGCAATACATCATATATATATATA
>NW_015113285.1:252609-260230 GCF_001443285.1 Poecilia latipinna | reverse complement strand
GTTTTTTTTATAAAAAAAAAAAAAAATAAATATTTATTTTTTATATATTTATATTTAAATTTTATTATTTATTTTTTTTTTTTTTTTTTTTTTTTTTTTTTTTACTGTAATTATTTAGTATTTCAGTTGACCTTACACTTTACCAGCTATAGTTTTACAGTGGCTCTTCTGTACAGGGAATCTATTTTTGAACTGGTTAGAATAGGCTTATGGACAACAAAACATGTTCATTATATTATTGCACAAAATCATTCTTAGATGCTAAGGTTTTACTCTGATCAGTTCTGCCAATTTCAGAATGAGCTATATTATGGCCTCTAACATCTTTGAAAAGCAGAAGTGGAGCCTCCTGTACAACCAACAAGAATGCAGCAAGTGGTTTCTTGATGGTAAGTCAATGAAAAAAACTTTTGTCTTTTCCAGCAACCATTGTACAGTGCGTACGGTAAAACCAGCTGATTAAACATGCTGAAGCGCCACTTCGGTTGCTAGTTAAAGGGCTGGGCTTCGCTAGGGTTGCCAGGTAATGTTGCAGTCCCCCATCCATAACTATTCAACAATGAGGAGGATTTTGAAATGGCTAATTTTCCAGACATCAAAAACAACTTATTGCTAAGTGTTTGGGTTGTTTTTAGAACAGAGACCCAATGGAAGTATGGAAACATACAAAATTTTAATTTTGTGTCACAGGTCCCTTTCAAACTTCAACTACTTTTTTTATCGTTTAGTTATGAATGGGCTGGTAATAGTTTAAACAGATGTAAGGCACCAATCCTTTGACTTGTATATCATGTCTTCTTGTCATGGTGAATGTTGTAGAGATTTGTTTCCTGCTTAACGGTGCTTTTACAAGATCAGTGTTTTAACTTCAAGAGAAGTGATATTGGTGCAAGCACTAAGCTAAACCTGGTTCATCTATCAAAAACATACTTACACAGAACCTTGATATGTGGCTAAAAATATTAAACCATCCCCAACATACAACCAGAAATGACTGATCTGGAACCAGTTTGGTGAACTGGGGATGTACTGCAAACTGGCACGTTTAGAACAAACACCAGAGGGAATTGCTGGTAGGATCATGAGTGTATTAAACTTATATAGTCTACAGTGAGTGATTCTCACCAGATGAAAATGCTCAGACACACCTGATGCATAAATCACCTTGTGAAGCTCCTGGCTGCCCCAGACAGCCAGAATTAGGGAAGATCATCTGACCCTGGCATATGGGCACAGGTAACAGACTCATTACCACACCATGTGACATCCTGCATTGTGTCTGGATGGCCAACATTAGCTGGATTAAGGGTAAAGAATCCCATGCGTAGGAGGAACTGAAACACCAGAGCAAAGACTGATCTATTTGACGAGGTGCCAACACCACAAAGGATGAACTGACAATGTGAGTCATTGTCCATTAGAGGCTTTATCTCACTGCCATTGTCAAGAAGCACCAACTCTACGCTGCCATGTCTTTGAACGACCCACAGCTAACTGATGCACTTCAACTGGATCATGAATCCTGGATGGTAGAGGTTTTTTTTTTTTGTTTGTTTGTTTGTTTTTTCAGCTCTATCAGTACAAAACTAAGTTAAATAATAATTGGTAGAGATCTTCAGAGAAACTTACAGAAACTCCACTAATGAACCGTTTAGTCCAAATTAAACGTTTGATCAAAGTCTTTCTGGAGGTAGAACTGGGATGTAGAGGTTATGGTCCGCAATTCAGTTGTCCTCTGTGTGATTGCTGAGACCTTTACTGCATGACTTCACCTATTTCTTGTGCAATAATTGTCAATAAACACTACTTGTCCCAAAAAAATTCCATGAAATGTAAAAAAATAAATTAATTAATTAAAATCAACAACGCAGTTTGCCAAGAATACATTTGGGCTGTATAAAGCACTGATATCATGAGGAAATATTTTTATACTTATGTTTTTGGTTTGGCTTTTAGCAGACTTAGAAATTAGAAGTATTTATTATCAAAATAATTATGTATTAATTTAGTTAGACCTGTCGTATCGCACAATTCCAGTGATTGTACTTGTCTTAAGAAGGATCAGCTGGTTGAGGATAAGACAAATCCATGAATACCTAATAAGACCTGGGTGATCCAACACTCTGTTTAGTAAAATATCCTTGATAATATTGTTGTTGAGGCCATTTTTCATTGAATCAACATAAACAGGAGCAAATTGTGTCTTTATGACAGCTAGTAATAAAGTTGACCATTATGTGATGACAGCACTGGGTCATTCTTTGAGCTTAGGCTCTTTTTTTCCGATTCATTTGCCTTGAGAGCTACTGATCATAACATTTTAAAAGCTTACAAAGATGTCTGAAGTGAAGTATAAATAAATGAGGCATAACTTCTATGCACTGTGCATATCTGAACAATACATTTACAAGAAAGCACAGAATTAGGCCATAACTCACTGTGAGGGGACCCACTTCACTGTTTGCAGCCTAATGAGTCACTGCTTGTGAACAACTGGTGGATTTTTGTTTTCTTAATTGTGACTAAGAAGCTTTAACTCTGAAGAAATCCTTGACTCCATGTGGATGAGGCCGGTTAGAGAGCATTGTTTTAGCAGCTAAAGGCAATTCACTTTCAAATCCTCATCAAATATACACTGATCAGGCATAACATTATGTCCACCTGAGCGATGCTCTGATGGAGGCATTGACTCCATTAGAGCCCTGAAGGGATGCTGTGGAGTCTACAGCACCTTTATGTCCTGTAATGTTGCAGAGTGGAGCTTTTGTGGAACAGATCAGTGTTTCCCAACCCTGGTCCTCAAGGGACACTGCCTTGCATGTTTTAGGCGTTTCCTTGATTTCAATTGACAGGTGTTTGGATTCAGCTGATTGAAGTTCAGCAGTGTGCTAAAGCAGGGAAACATCTAAAACATTCAGGGCAGTGTGCCTTGAGGACCAGGGGAAAACTGGAATAGATTACAAATTTCCTTTGAAAAAATACAAAATGCAGCTAATTTCTTAAGGTAAAAGGGTATTTCAACCAAAAGCAGTTGCCCCTGAACCCAATTACTGGTTATTTTCACCCTACAAGAATAAACACATTACATTCCTTTGGAGGAACTTTGGATGACTTTTCTTTGTATAAAAAAAAAAGTGGTGAATCTTCACTTCTGAGAAGATTCACCACTGTTCCGTTTATTCTCCATTTGTGGACAATGGCCCTCACTGTGGTTTCCAGACTGGTGCATTCACACCCAACCAATTTAATCTACTTCAATTGAACTCTAGTGCACTTGCGTAGAAAGTGTGGTTTGTTTTGAGAGGTGTGAATGTGTAATTGAACTCTGATGCAAACGAAAACAGCAAAAAGTTTTAATACATATGTGTATGCCAAGCGGACGGCAGTCTGCTCCAAAAGCAGGAAGCGGTCTATTGAGGAAGGCATTATTCTGCCTTCCTCTGCCTTCAACAGCTAATTTCTGACGCCACTCCATTTTTTCATTTCATGAATAATGAAATGGCATTCAGTGTCTTCTTCAGAGGTTTTCATGTCAGTTCCTTCAGTGGTTCTTGGTGCAGTGCCACCACAGACAAGGTTTTTCACTGGCTTTGGTTTGTTTGGCACAGCATTGTTCAATTATTTTTCAACAGGTGTCACAATTTTG
This sequence comes from Poecilia latipinna, assembly GCF_001443285.1. Taxonomy (NCBI): domain Eukaryota; kingdom Metazoa; phylum Chordata; class Actinopteri; order Cyprinodontiformes; family Poeciliidae; genus Poecilia; species Poecilia latipinna. The sequence goes on along the minus strand of NW_015113285.1, from coordinate 256,584 downwards.
GTTCTGAATCGAACCTACCAGGTGTGAAAACACCATAACTGTTCTTTAAATTCCTTAGGCCTGGGGATGGGTATCTTGTTTTCAGGAACTTTTAGCCTACTTCATGTTCCCTTTAGGTGATTCTGCAGACCTACAGGATAAGGCAGTAATCGGTGTGGCTTGTAAAATGGAATTAAATTGTTGGTAGTCCCAGTTAATTCATGATTTAACTGTGCAAGTTACTTTTTCACAAAGGCCTAGGCATCTCTATGTCTTTTTTTGTATTTGCTATTTTTTTTTTACTTTAAAATTTGTTTCAAGTAACAAGTGAACAGAACTAACGAGACACTTTCCAATCCCTAAAACTTTTTTATATGCCATCTCAGCACCATTCTAAAGGCCTCTAAGTAAGGGAGTACAAATATTTCAAAAGACTTTTCTAAACAGAGAGTGGCTGAGATAAGATTAGCTAATACAGCTGCGAATGGGAGATAACTAATTCCACACGTCTTGAGGCAAGACTTCACTCAGAATCACAATGGGATGACCTCCAGATACTTGCTACGACAAATAAAAATAACACTAGCAGATCTCTTTGAAATAACGTGGCAAAAGGCTTGAATACGACGAAGACAACAAGCAGAGGCATTCATCTACCGTTAGTGCTAGATAAAAAATAACAAAAATGAAATCCATGCATGATCCCAGCATGGCAGTCAAGGAACATTAGGGTGTCATCGTTCAGTCATAACCCTGAGGCGTGATGGTGGAGATTTCTGCAGGGTGATTTGTATGCAACATACATTTCCCTTTTCTTTCTGAAGCAAAGGTAGGAGAAAATCTCACTGATGCTGACAACATGGGCACTGGTCTTCAAGCTGGCAAATAGCAGAAATAATAAATACGGGACACCTGTTGTGCGATAAGCAGCCATGAGCCAGGGAGACAGTTTTTTTTTTTTTTTTATTCATCTGATCGGAAGCAAGAATTAACCACCAGTGGAGTGCCAGGCTTTCTCCTTCCAAGACAAACAAACAAGTCAAGTGATATCTGCTCTGACATCAAACATTAACAGACTGGGAAAGCAGGATTAAAAGGCTTTCCAACCAAATGACGACAAACGCACCGGAGAACCTGGTTTATTACAAAGAGAATGCTGAAAACCTGCATCGCTTGCCAACAAATAGATGAGACAACTGTCCTTTTTTCCCCTCACTTCAAATAAACAGAGTTCTGTTCTTCCACATCCGCCAGCCCAACACTGTTTACTCTCAAACGCAGCACAATTTATTGCAGCAAATAACAGATAAAGCTCAGACTTTATAACAGGATAACATGTTCTGCTGCCGACATTCTTCGGTAATGGATCAGAGTGCAGTAAAGAGAGCTGTACAGTGGGTTTAGGTGATATAATGGTAATATCATATACCAGGAGTTTCTACCGCAACATTGTTGCTCTTAGTATGGTCGTCAAAAGTGTGCTGCTTTTATCTCTGCAGTAAGAAAATAGGTCTAAACAGAGTAGTTCAGTTTATGCGAACAGAACACTTCCTGTGTCGTCATTCTTTATTATTCACGATTTCTCAAAAGGGAACACAAATTAAGAGCATGCAAAATATTTAAATATCACTTTAAAGAGATCCATGAGTAAGCCGTTTTGCACTGCAATACAACCTGAGATCATTATGTATACCAGGTTCTGAAGTACGAGCCAGTAGACAGTCATTTTTGCTCAATGAGAAACGTTGGGCCTTTTCAGTTTGAACCACAGCGTATTGAACTAGAAGGCAATGCAGAGATGACGAGAGGAAATGAAGATGAAGACCAAACAGATGAAGAGCAGAATTGGCTGGTGTTTTTGTGACTGTTGCTTGGACATGCTAACCCAAAAAGAGAGTGTGTGTTGCGAAAAGCTCCAGTTTATAATTTAGTTCAAAAACTCAAAACATTCTCAAATATAGTAGAAAGTTATGTTACAAAGACATAAAGATGCTTCATTGTCACTTTAAATCTTTCAAGTTGTTGTGATTTTACGCTAGCTCCTGCTAATGGTGTTATAGCTTCAGCTAATATAGTAAACAGTAGATCACAGGCTGATCACGTTTGTTTCAACAGATATTTGGTGTTTAGTGACATAAGAAAATGTTAACATAGTTTCCCTCAATCCAGGCAGATGGATGGTTTTCATACCCAAAGGTCTGATATGACCAGAAATGCAAAACTACAAAATGGTGAAGAAGCAAAATCCTCTGCACTGCTCAAACATGGCTGTCTGTCAGAGCAGCCTGGATGAACAGCCAACACACAAGCTTTTGTGCTTCCTCTGACAATTTTAACATCTTAACAACTATGAGTCTTCTTTCCTGAATCACAACTTTTACATAGAGTAATGTAACCTAACAATGCTCCTGTAGGGTGTGTTCACTGATCAGGAAAAGATACGTTTTTGCACCTGCCAACCAAGTAGCCATCACTGACCAAAAACATTTAACATAGCAATCGATGGATGTCACCAAAGCGTTTAAGATCAGTTCTGCAGACAAAGCGCCAATTTATTTACCCATTTTGCTCTCCATCCCACTATGATCAGGACACAAAGGCACTTGATCTCCTCCGTTTAAAGTAGAGACTCGTCCCCATTATTCTCCTTTAAAAAAAACATTATTCTCCCTATACAGCCTCATAAAAGTACTTCAACATGACAAAACTTTGTAAATAAACCAAATGTATCCAAGCATTTCATGATCAACCATCAACTTTTCACAATATTTTATTGATGTAAGAAAGGAAAGGTTAGCATTTCGTGGTTTTCTATACTTTTGAGGTGAAAGCGGTGAGTCATGCTTTGAAAAATGTGCAGAGGCAGAGTTTATTGGGGATTGTAGAAAGTAATTAGAAAGGCGAAGCTTAAAGTCATTAATTTGTCAGTTCTTAGTAAATCCTGACTGGGTGAGATGTTCCTAGTGCAACACAATCAGTTCTGTTAAGTTTCACCTTAACCTGAAAACCTCTTGGATTCTAATTCAAGGAGAAATCAAAACCCAGGCAACTGGTGTCCAGTGTTCAAGACCGACAGAAATGGCATGAACTCATAAAACGGCATCATGGCCTGTTCCACGCATAAGAAGATCGCCATATGATCTATGTAATAAATCAATCAGCCAGTGAAGCTGCATAATGACTCACCACCCAAATTCCTACTTAAAGGAAGAAACTGTTAACTAGTTTCAACAGGGTGAAACTAGTTAAAACTGCACGAGGAAGGAAGTTTAGTTAATTTTCATTTACATCACTTGAATTACAGATTTGTTTCCATCTGCCAAAGCCCGATCGGAGGGACACACTGTTTTTGTCAAGGCACAGGAAGCTCTTACAAAACTTTCTCCAGCTTGAGAAATCGGAATATGAAACGTGAATTGTTCATAAATGAGCAATGAATGTGCCCCTTTTGCTATACAAATCTGACGGCACGTTGCATTTGATAAAGACATAAAAACAGAACACGACACCTTAGAAACAATCCAAAAAAGAAAAGAGATAAGACCTGCAGAGAAGCACAGTCACAGACTCCAATTAGGATATTCAGCCTCGTATAAGACTCCCAATGATTAATTGATTCATCAGTTAATCACAGAAGACGTTTGACTTGAGTTTTAATCAAATTAATCATATTTTAAGCGCCCCATGTTGGAGGGGTAATAAACTGATGTGATAATTCAGTTACTTCTTTTAATTGTTTTCCTTGCCTGCCAAGTTTAATGTATATCAAAGTCGTCAACCACAAAGTAAGTTGCATTAGAACAGAAGAGAGGAGCCGCAGTGGGGAAACCTGAAAATCAATGCACCAAAGAAATTCAACGAAACATGCAACAGGTTCATACAAGTCACTAAATGGTGAACGTTTTTTCATGGCTACTTCAGGTTGGCCAGCCTTTTTTTTTTTTTTTCCAAGCATCCGAGAAACACAAAATAGAAATGTGACTTTGTTAACATTAT
>NW_015113285.1:242577-248461 GCF_001443285.1 Poecilia latipinna | reverse complement strand
TGCATTCACACCAGTCCTGTTTAGTCCAATTCAATCAAACTGGTTTTTCATTTTCATTTGAGGAAGTGTGAACTCTGATGCAGACCAAAGAAGTGAATTCTGGTCCGCCTACAAACCTAGATTTTGGTTCAGTTGAGGTGAACTGTATTGTATTTTGAATGCATATGGGAACGCCAGTAGAATGGAGACTGCTCTGAAAGTGGAATTGGACTATAATACAGGGCATTCTGGGTAAATACAACCAAAACAAACAAGCAGCGTGCCACAGGTGAGGGAGGGGACGGCTTGCTCAAAGGGTGTGGGCAGCATAAGCTGAAAATGCAACAAATGTTTCAGTTTTGGTCTCCAATCGCACAGAGTATCCCAAGCTATCAGGTGTGAAAATACCTTAAAAGTTTAACTTTGGTGATACTTCTAAAGCACAAATTTAATCCCACCAACACCAAGAGCTCATGCAGACATATTTTCTATATTTCGTATGAACTGGCCTTTGACCTTTCAATTTTCAACCATATTTACATATTTTGACAGAAGGACAAGTCTTTTTGACCAGTTTTTTTATTCCCTGTTCAACAAAATTATACTCAGGAGGAGTATTCCACCAAAGTGAAACAAACTCTTCAATGTGGCCAGATTTAGCACAGAGCAAGGACACATTACAACGGTCATTTTTTTTTATACAGAATGTTTAATAACCTTTGGTGGTGGCGTTTGGATAAAATCTAAAACAAACAAAAAAAGCATACTGTTGCAAGAAACCCATGAAATATTGGCATATTAAACGGACTAAAATGTTTATTCAAACTCCAAGACTTTCCCATTGATACAAGCTTGTGATTACAGCCTGATCTATGGAGATTTAAATATTCCTTCCAAAACTTGGTGATGGATTTAACTGAACTCCATGGCAGGTTCAGGGTCTTGGGGATGGATTTGTACCCGTCACCTGACTTACAGTTTCCAATAACTATTTCTCTGATTTTCATGGACTGTTTTCTAGTTGAAGGTAACCATGGATACCGACTAACCAATGAATGGACTGTACAGACACAGGTGTCTTTATACTACAATCACTGGAGAGACAGTCACCGCACTCAATTTCTATTCCACTCCCTGTGAGACTAATGGAACTAAATGTCTGGACCGCTGTTTAATTAGGTCAGTCACTTTAAAGGGGTGAATATTTATGCAATCCTTTATCCTATGGGGCATTTTTTTATTTAATTGTTTCAATTTGTAGACATTAGTTTTCACGTTGATATTAAATAGTTTCTTTTGTAATTAAAAAAAACAACAAAAAAACAAAGTTGATTATGATTGATGAGTAAAATCAATAAAAAAAGGGTAAACCGTCCGAGGGGGTGAATACTTTTATAGGCATTGGAAGTGGAAAGACAATCACTCAACACTGAAATCAGTACATCATTCATTTTAAGACCAATGAGCCAGAGACAAGTCGACAGTAGGAGGATTGATGACCAGAGCATTGGCCAGAAAAACAGCCCAGCCTGCACCAGCATGGAGGAAAGAGACCAGGCCCTGGAGCTGTGGCTCTCTTTGAAGCCATGTGCTGCAACATTAAGGTTTTGAATTTGATAATATTTGAAAGAGAGCAGCAGAGGGAGAACATGAGGCAGGTAGGAGCTGAAAGTTGACAGCAGATCGGAATTCAAAGCCAAAATTACAGATTTTAACTCGTGTGGCATCCATCTTTCTTTCTAATCAATTTTTTCTGAATGATTATTTGATGAATCAAAACACTTCAAAATTAACCACAAACTTTTATGCTTGAAAATGTGCATTGTGCAAAATGTACTTAAAGCTCAAGGCTTAGAAATGATTTGACTATGGTTTCCTCCTTCAACAGTATTTCCATCCTCTTTCATGTGGAACCACACTCCTCTGGTGTGGAAAATTGAAATCTTTAACAGCAGAAAATCACTGTTTCTGCCATCCTTTACTCCCCATCTTCATTTCCCTCTCTAATATATTACCATAATTTGACAGTGTGGAATAAAGAGCATAAACACCATGTCCATATTTGTAGATTTCGCAGTGAAGGACGGCAGCAAAGCTGACTTCTAACTGCTGGTGAAACACCAAACATCCCCAACAATTAAGACGAGGGAAAACATATTGAATCTGATCTTCACACAGAAAAAATACTTATGTGGATAAAACATGAACTAAAACCTCAACGGGAAAAATAGAATCTCTAAAGTATTAACTTCGAGTGTTGGAGAGAAAAAACAACTTATTGTTTGGGAAACTGTAGTCATATAACTACAGGAAGAGAAATGACAATAAGTACTCAATTAAAAATGTAAAAAATTAAAGTGCAGCTTTGAAAAGCTGAAATATCAAGGCATCATGCTACTTGACGCACTATTGGCTGGCGTTTTCAAAGCAGCCATTTGATTGGCCCTCATGGCACGGATTGGCTGTAATCTCCAAGAGTTGAGATAAGGAAGAGTATAGATGGCGAACTGTCAGAAAGAGCAGGAGCTTCTTAAAGAGACAGACCCAATTTCAAGGCGATGGTATTGCAAAGTCAAATTTTGTTAGTTATGATTGATATGTACAGCATTTTTATAACAACCGAAGGAAACAAAGTTACTTGGTTGTGCTATAAAATGGCACCATGTGTCTGGAAAATACATATACTGTCCCTTTAAAAAAAACATTTCTTATATGATTTCTTTTAAGAGATTTCCAGTATACTAACAGCATACTGATGTTAGTAAATCCTGTCTAGTACATTGGTCTAGTTTCTGGTGCAAATATTTTTGTTTCATCTTACTTCAAGAGTAGTAACTTAAAGATAACTTTTTAGTATTAAAGAGATAGCTTGTTTAAAGTAACTTAAGAATATTAATAAATAAAAGTGCTAGTTATAACCTGAATCTGTCACTGGAAGCAAACATTTTCCCCACAATACAAGTTAAAATGTCTTGTTCCACTGGCAGATTATTTCCCTTAAAGATAGTACTTGTTCATCAGCATTAAGGAATTATTGACTTGAAGCAATAAGTCAAAACATTATTTAACATTAAGTAACATTTACTGAATATTAAGTAAATGTTAAAGGCTAACATTTACTTGTAGATTAGTTTAGTCTTATTTCAGGTGTACTATTTCTACTAGAAACTAGATCAAAAATACTTGGTAAGGTTTTGTGTTTTTGCAGAGCATCACTGGACAAAAGGAAGCATCATCATAATTAATGTTTATTATAGACTTGATCAAAAACAGAAAAAAAAACCTTGAATATTTTGTTAGGTAATATGCTGTAGACATGGATCAGTATGGCAGGCGCAGCCTTAAGGTTTAATTGGCATGAAGCACACCAATCAGTTCATTTGATAGAAGACATGATTACTAAATGTTTTTTTTGTTTTTTCCCCCAATCAGGACTGCAGCTGCTAGAAAAATAAGCAAAATGCCTGCCCTTTCATTTCAGCTCTGAAAAAAAATGAAATACCATTTCTCCTTTTTGTAGTTTCTGACCTTTTGTCTGTACCTTACAGCTCAAAGTGCTCTTAAATAATTTAAAATTGCTTATCAACAGCTACTCATATTGGGAGCTTGTTCAGTGAGTTGTTTTGTTTTCCATCACCTGAGAAATCTTCTGAGCTCAGTTTGAGTAAAACTGATCAATAGGAACATGGTTAAGCGACACCAGATGTGGGCTTCTGTGAACATGTTGGATCAATGACCCTGCGGCACAGACAGCTTAATTACAGCAGTTTGGTAGCAAAGATCATAAGGCGGCGACAGTTTGAAGCAAATCCTGAAGACAAATTATTAAATTCTCACTGCCGCTAGATGAGTAAACCTTTTTTTTCCTGATACACGAGAAGAAGCAACTAAATATATTTCGAGGTTTCTTTTTCCTGCAAAAGACTTGTATGCCTTTACAAACTCCCTAAAATTTAATATGCATACAAAAGACACACTGGAGTCTTTGGTAAAATACAGCAGACAGGTCCAGGATTACAGCAAGAATCTCGGAAGAAGAAAAAAAAAGACAAACAGTGGTCAGTGAATTTGGCATGTGTGGAACGATCGATACTAACGAGATGCAGACGGAGCTCTGACCTTTGATGTTGGTCACCTGAACAAGTTTTGCTGTTAAATGAGAAGCCGTCTCCCTCTGCTTTCACAGAATAATTACATCTTGGTCATTGAAGTGTGCTGAGCAACCATTACACACTAAACAGATGCCAGATGCCAAGTTATTTGGAAACATGCTGAGAAAATGGCTTTTCTGTCCCATCATCGCAAATGTAAACATGTTTCAGATGATGAGATTTTAGTCTGGTCAGATCAGGTTACTTTGAGCTTCTTTCAGAATGAACCTTTTTAAGGCATCTTGTCACTTTAAAACCAAATAATCTAAGTTACTTTTTGAGACTGTAATAAAAAAAAACATTTTTTATTTTATTTTATTTTTCATAAAACTCTCACTACATTTTTCTTAAACATTTTATTGTATAAAATGCAACAACACAGCTTTTCCTGATTGTACGCTTGATCATTTGGCTAATTTGTTGATCATTCTTTGGATTAACCGAAAGAGTTAAGTTAAAACAGATGACGGTAGAGTCTGTTAGATGAAAACTTGTTCAGACGTTTTTCACAATAAAATAAAAGAAAATATAAAAAGAAACAATTTGAAGGTCCTTCTTTCCAGGCCGAACCAATCAGATCCAGACGGATCCAATATTATCCATCTTGTGTCATTATGTATTTTTTAAATGTGCTATAAATAGATCTTAAAGAGTGACTAAACTTCAGAGAGGAGATTGCCATGTGACATTTAGGTCCATACCTGCATGAATTTGTGTGTTACTCTGTCAAAGCAGTAGGATAATGTCTTCTGTGACTCTGTCGGGAGAATTTGTCACCTGAAAATGTCAGCATTTTAAAAAGATCCCATTCATCTCATCATTCCAGCTGGGGAATAGCGCTCGTGGTCAGCCATTTGGTACAACAGAGTAAGCTGTCAGGCCATAGCTGTTCAGAGCACATGTTAATATTTCTTTATTTGCCTGGGGAGTAAAGTCATTTGGTTCAGGAAAATCTTCGACAAAACTTGCAACAGGGAGTTCAATATTCATTATATTTAGTTGGAGAGAGGAAACAAATGGCAGCATTAACGAGGTTAAGCGTCAATAACGGCCAAAAGCAGGAAATTAAATGAGTTTTCTGTCACAATTCAGAGCTGCGAGAAATATTTATCAGTGAGTTTACGTTGAAGCTACGGATCACACTGTTTACCAACAGAGCTCTGCATCATTCAGCACATTTTGATTTGCATTCAGAATTGATTATTCTATTCCTTATTCAGACGATTAATCGAATATTCATTTGATAAAATTGGAGCATTCTGCAGATTTTTCATTTAACCATGTAAGCCTTTATATACAATATTTGAAAAACATCAAAAGATGTGAATAAATAATTGAATTTCTTTTAAATATAAAACAATCCTAAAATGCAAAAACTTAGAATTCCATTAGAGTATGCTTGATTATTTGTAGCAAAGGATGCATCTGCAGCTAAAACATAATTGTAACACATGACAACCTCAGCCCATCCTGCCGAAACTAAATGAACTGATTAATAACTGGATAGCAAAAGCTGCTAAGGAGGAGATTTTTTTTTTCTACAGAATTTGAATCATTGAACTGCTGGATGGAGAGCTGGTGACTATGGATGCTGACAGGGATTTCATCGTCATGTGAAGAAACCAGTTTGAGATGATCTGAGGTTTATAGCAGGGTTCATTATCATCCTGGAAGGAGCCGTTACAGGATGGGAACACTATGATCCTAAATGGATGGGCATGCTCTGTAACGGAGGAACTAAATAACAGTCTTAT